>NW_022737009.1:929-9127 GCF_011630105.1 Anneissia japonica | reverse complement strand
ATTTTACGGTAATGCTATATGTTAGGTTTACTTATATCTTATAATGATATATAATATGGCATTTGTACATAATAAATTTATATATGCATGTATTTATGTTTAAATATAAATAAATGTATAGATACTTAAACAATACTGAAGGCATGCTTAATGTTTTCAATATCATTAATGCTGTAGTGTTTAATTATTAGGCCTATTTATTTAGTAATACAAATGCAGTAATACATCTACAGTAAAAATAATAATAGTAAAACTAATTAACGATGTGTTGCACATCATCATCAGGTAATAATGCTTATGCTACTACCAGATTATATACTCCCGGTCATGAGAAATTAGCAAATACAAAGGTACATGATTTGACTTAGTATTTGCTTATTTTTCGTACCGGTAGTAGCAAAGCACTATTGCCTGATGATGACATGTGAAATGTTGAAACGTGTCGTTAATTAGTTTCATATATTATTTATTTCTATTATTATTATTATTTCATAAACGAGTAAATAAGTGCCTTTGTGTTTACAACATTTTTTAAGGCTTTAGAGCGGCACTTATTCGAGAGAGGAACTTATTCGGTAGTGCCCTCATTGATAATTATGGAGTGGTGTTGTTTACCATCTGATTTGTTACAACATATGCCAGTACCGTATTAAAATGATTGAATAACCGCCGCTTAATTAAGAGTATATATTACCATGTATGTAATGAAACAGGGTTTTAAATACAAGTATATAGTTTTAAAATGAATAAATTACACAATGAAGACACAAGCTTTCTTTATAAACACTTGTTTACGATGAAAGGCCTACTAAATTACGGGAATACATGAAATAGGTTAACATGGAAACTGGCATAGAAAGTGCCAAGCCAATATTTCTTATAAGCGCCACTCTCGAATAAGCGCCGCTCTGAAGGCTCCAAAAATTTCATAAGCACTGTGGCGCTTATTGGAGCATTTTCAGTATTAATTAGTATGGGAGAAATTGGTTGGTTAATTTCAATGATATAATGCTGTAATATCAATTCTTGTTAGGAAATATAATGCCGTCTTGATCAGGCACTGTGATACCTATTTGAAATAGCATATATTTCTAAAATGTTTATATTTTGATTGGTCAACCTTTCAGTTTTTAAATGAGTTATTGGTGATATTATCTAGTTTTCGGTGTCCAATTTTTGTTTTATTGCATATTATTTTACCATAATTAATATTGCTATTTTTGTATTGTATTGGCTTATTTTATTTTGTATACCATTATATTTTTATTAGAACCCTGTATTTAGTGTTTTTATACACTATGCGTGTTAAAATATATAAATAAAAAATAAGTGTTACAGTGGCTATACTCACTAAAATTAATCACTTTTTGTGCGGTGCATATTCAATGGCCATGGCTATTCGAGAGAAGCACTTATTTTATCATTTTTTCATTGTTATAATTATTATTGTTATTACTTTATTATTATTATTATTATTGTTATACATTTTAAATGTGAATGTATTATTTTAATAATAATTATTCTTGTTTATTTTAATTTTTTTATTACAGTATGTTTCAAAATATAAATCAGTTGTAACTGAATAAGAATGTTTTAAAAAATGAAAATTTAGCAATAATAATTAAGATAATTATTTCGTCTGGTGAAATATTTGTGTTAAAATTACAGTACATAAAATATTGCTTCATAGATGATTATTATGCTGTTCGGTGTTCAAAATGCAATTGTGAAAGTAGACCCAATGTAATTACCGTAAGTATCGATTTAATTCAGAATAGTATTATAGGCCTAATGGATGTCTATTACTTTAGTTTGTATTGTCAAAATTCTTGCACAAAATTCATTCGTAGGTTACTATTATGAATATCAAATGACAGACACAGAGGGAGGGATGCAACATGTTTCACATTTCTACCCCCTGTGTTCTACTATTATTACATATTTTAACCAATAATAAATTCCAAACCTGCACGACCTCGTCATCAGGAGACTAATGTCTGGAGTGTCCAAACAGGGAAATTCATTTCACTGTTTGTACTCTGAACAAACAACAGTTTTTATCAGAACACTTGGTGTACAGCAAGCAGTTTGTTTTTCTTTAGTAATTACTATTATTGTAATTTCTAAAACAGAAAGAGTTACAGCCCACAATTTGTCTACTGAACGGTAGTTTTTTCGTATTTGTTCAGAACTCTGTATATACATCACGCCTGCTTGCTTTTCCGGTCTTTTCTTCAGTGGAACGAGTAAAGTAGTCTAACCATGCAAACCATGTTAATTTGATTAACCCTTAATAATAATTACGTCAATTCAACTATACTGATGTGTGAATCGAAAGTTAGTTATCTCGTCTTACTATAGGTTTTGTACTTGGTGTTTGGTATTATAAGTTTTGTACAAGTTTTGTGGTAAGTTATTATGCAATGTAAAACAGTATATTATTTTCAAAATTCCCCCACACGGAATCATATGATTTAGAACTATTCACATTTGGTTTTATTCTAAATCTGCTCGTGGGGTGACAGTTGAGCATCATATATAGAGCTTACTGATAACACGTCTATATTGAAAACAATGTAATGTGTTGTGCTCGAAGCATATAAATCAGGAAGAATCAAATAAATATACATTCTGTCGAATTGCAAGCCTTCATGTGGTTTGTAGGTTTTCCATACTTTCTTTATGTGTACTTTATTCTTTATTAACCATCGATTCAACACATTAGGATCTAGGAAAGTTCAACATAGGGTCACAAGATATGTTTTCCTAAGCCTACCGCCTAAAATAATTATTTAACCGTACCTTATGAAACCTGTGTATGACCTCGGTATAATGAGCCCAACTCCCATAGCTCACGTCTGAACTTAATAAAAAAGAGAAAAAAAAAAGATTTTAATTATAAATTATAATTAATTTTATATTATATTGCTTTTACCTTTTCTCTTAAATTTATTTTCCACTTTAAGAGAAGGAAAAATCTTGTAATTGTAATTACAAATATTGTAATTTATTTTTAACTATAGCATGGGAAGAACGTAACAAAATCTATAATACTTTTTCATAAATAAATTTGTTGGAAAGAAAAGAAAAGATGGGAAAAAAAGATGAGGGGAAGGGAGGTGAAGAGGGAGAAAAAAAAGAAGGAAAGGGGGAAGAAGAGAAAAAAGAAGTGGAAGTGGAGAAGAAAAAAATGGAAAGAGAGAAGGACGAGGGAGACGGGAAGAGAACAGAAAAAAAAAGAGGAAAAGGGAAGGGGAAAACTATTATTTATTTTTTTTAATTTTTTTTGTTCTTTCTTTTCTTATGAGTTTCTTTTATGTTTCTTTTCAGTTTATTCAGATAAAATGTAATACATTCTCCGGGAGAGGAATGCGCGCCGTCGGGTTTCGGCATTGGTCACGCATTGTCATGAATTCCCTGGCAATGGCGTGAATGGTGTCGAGAGCAGTGGCGTGTAGTTCATTTCCTGGGATGGGTATTATAAGTTCTTTTCGTTATTAGTTTAGTAAAAAGTTCGAAATACTTTATTAATTAGGTTTGTAAGAAATGTCTATTTGCTAGACATATGTACATATGTTATTTTCTTTAAATCTTATATTGTGAATTATTGTATTTCTCTTTAACGATTGTGCCTCTGTTATAAAAACAATAAAGTTATTATTATTATTATTATTATTATTATTATTAATATTATTAAAAGGTTGGAGAGCTACTTGATAGTTGATTCAATTTATTGTTTGACAACCCCGTCTACCTCCTAAAGTATCTGTTCTTTGTTATCATGTTAATGTCAAAGACGAAATAAATGCGTGGCCGAACGTTTCACAGACAGACATTTGGATGACAAACATTGACAATGTTTGGATGACAAACGACAGACAATTTGCCGACAGACAATTTGCCGAAAGACAATTCGCCGAAATTTTATGTGAACATGTTATTAGATAGATGTGTCACAAGTGGCACATTTAGAAGATTAATTTTCGTGGCCTGACGTTTTACCGACAGACATTTGGCCTATAGACTATCGACCAAAATAGCATTCGTCTACATTTTGCTGAATGCCAGTTTGCCGACAGAGTGGTTCGCCGACAGCCAGTTTGCCGACAGCAAAATCCGTTAATGCATGGAAGTGTCATATAGTGGCATATTTAGATGATTTGCTGACAGATATTTGGCCTACAGACTATGCCTATTGACCGATTACCATTCGCCGACACCACATTTCGCCGAACGCCAGTTTACCGACAGGACGATTCGCCGACATTTTTTGTGAACATGTTAATAGATAGATGTCACAAGTGGCACATTTAGATGATTAATTTTTCGGTTACGTGTCCAAAACCTTTCAGTACCGAATACTGTGCACAGCTTACATATATCAAATGTTAAATTATGTTTTGAGCATTGAATTTGAAACTTCCATACTGTGATAGAGCTGAAAATTCATGATAAGGAGATAGTAGGTCACTGTTTAAATCGTGAAATAATTATTTTATTCTAGTAACGTATTACTATTCTTTATAATAATGGAAGGACTGTAATAACCTGGGGAGAATGCAGTGCTGCAACTATGAGATCGCACTCCCTTCCCCTCCAAATTGTGGTAAGAAACATTTTTTTCTACTGTATTATTGATATGTACATAGTACCTGTACAATTTTTAAGGTATGAGAGTGCAATTTTCGGGCACATAGAGGTCAATATTTTCAAAATGTTCGCACCTCCGTCCCATCAATGATGGGCCTGAGGTCGTGTGGACCTTACGACCAAATCCTGCATCACTCCAGCTGGTAAAGTTGTACTGTTGAAGAT
Source organism: Anneissia japonica (assembly GCF_011630105.1). NCBI lineage: Eukaryota > Metazoa > Echinodermata > Crinoidea > Comatulida > Comatulidae > Anneissia > Anneissia japonica. The sequence continues at coordinate 4,312 of NW_022737009.1, read as the reverse complement.
TGTGATCATTTGTGTCTTGTAAACAATGTTAGGACCTTGTCAGACAGCCTCTCTGAAGTTTTCTGACAGGATATTTCGTCGACGGACTGCTTGTGGACAAAGGTTTTATCGACAGTGTCCATTTTAATTGAAATATGCTCGTCAACATCTAAATGCACATATTATTTTGATTAGAACTAGGCCCCAACACGAACACGGTAAATTAGGCCTATTAAATCTACTCTATATTTAACATACTAAAAATAACGATTTTCAATTATGTAATATAATTATTCTTATTCTTGTGCATTTCAAACATTTGAAATATTATTACTTTAAAGTATATTGCGTACATTTCAATTTTTCATAAATTTGCAGTAAATTCACACCTAGTATCTTCTATCCTGTCTTACTTTCTATTTGTACCAATTAAAAAATGCCCTTTATATTGGTTTAGTTATTACAGTCGATTATGATTTTCTTAGTAATGTTTAATAAAATATATACATGAACGTGTTTTTATTATAGGCCTGTATTTATTTTTTTTACAGAACCTTGTTGCAACAAAAAAAAAATTAAAAAAATATCATTAACAAAAAAAAACACCAAAAAAAAAAAAAAAAAAAAAAAAAAAAAAAAAAAAAAAAACCTGTCGAAAAAACATCAATCACAACATCACAAAACAAATTGTCGGCGAAATGTCTGTCGGCGAATTGGTTGTCGGCGAATCGGTTGTAGGCGAATCGTCCAGTCGGCGAAACGTCCAGTCGGCGAATTCCGGTGTCAGTGAATGTTCTTTCGCCCAAACATCCGTCGGCAAACTGGCATTCAGCGAAATGTCATAGTACGACGAAGAATCATCAATCATCACAAAAATAAATTGTCGGCGAATTGGCTGTCGGTGAATCGTCCAGTCGGCGAATTTGATTTTGGTGAATTCCGGTGTCGGTGAATTTTCTTTCGGTCAACTGTCGGCCAAAGGTCCGTCGGCAAACTGGCATTCGGCGAAATGGCGTAGTACCATAAATGCGAATGTGAAATGAGTCTGACTTCCAAAATTGAAGGCGGATGTTGAGTTGTGTTCATTAACACAACATAGCACCATTGGAAGTTTAAAATAGTTTTTTATATCTACTTATATATTAGATAGCCACTCCCTCAAACACTGTTAATTTATAGCCATATAAATCATCAAAAAAGGTAAATATTGTGTTTTCGAATAAAATACATGATGGTACATGTAGCATGTCTACGAATAAATAAACTATGCAATAAATTCCCCATTCGGGATTCGAACCTGTTAAGGCGAGCGTCATAACCATTAGACCACAGAGGCTTTATGGTTGAAGAGATTAAAATAACCGTCAAGGATATTGTATCACACAATGATGTGCCTTGTGATAAATCTGGAGATACGGCTGGAAATAAATTGTAACATATAAATCAAAATAACCGGTAAGATATACAGTATAAATCTTCAAAGAAAGGGGCGCACAATATACCTGATTGTTAATATATTTGAAACACAACGCTCCATTCACTTTTATGCCTGTTGATTCAGCCTTTGTATGAACATTATATTTGAATCAATTCATGAATAAAACAAGTGATTGATAATTATATTCATTATTATATAATTTACCGACAGAAACAATCTATTTATCCACAACTCGCCTCTAGCAAATTACTTTGTAGTATTTATGTCAGTGCGATGTGAAAGCTTTGATAATGATAAATACTTTTAAATATTTCATTTATATATTGGACCAAAAACAGAACAATTATTTAAATTAAAATGGCCAGGGGCAGCAGCATCCACCCGATGAGTCAGCTACCCTCGTTTACATTAAGATAAATGCATACTAGATTAAACAGTAGATTAAATCCTAATTATTATAAAAATATAAAATTAAATAATTTCCATTAATATTTTCAATTATAAAAACCAACAATATAGCAATAAAACCCTAGTGTTTGAGTTGTATGGGAATAACCACTTTTGTAAAAAAAAAGGCAAAAGTAATAAATCACAATTATTAATTTAAATTCATATTTTGTAATGTAATTAGTAGATAATTGTTGATTTATAAGTTCCGCACCGTACCTGCCAAACGCATCCGATCCTGTCGGGTGTCACACGATATTTAAAAAACAAATCTCCAGTTCTCTTTTCGCGGTGCAATAAGCAAGCATCCATTTTCAATTCAAATGTCGCCACCAACGGCCTGTCAGGAAAAATTTGGTCGGGTAAAAATCGGTCCGGCGGGCTGATTTTGGCCTCACAATTACTTGCCAAATGTAGTCCTTTAGAGGACATAAGAAAGAAAGAACTTTACACTCTGATATCTGATTTAGAATTATGTGAAGATCCCAATATCTGGCAAATATATCAATCCTCAGACTTAGATAAGAAACTTCACTTTGTTCTTGGAGGTAGTAATACATAATGCAGATGCTCTAAGAGATTTTGTTAAGTACTGTAAACATTATTCCAAGATTGCATGGTGCAAGCGTTCAGAGATAAAGTCTGTTCAAACTTAATTTCAAATCAAATGTATTGTTGCACTGAAATGTGTATTTTTATCTTTGTTGTTTTTTCAATGGAACTTGTTCGACTTTAATTCAATTGTTTTGTCTTTTTTTTTTTTGTTCTCATTACCTTTTTTCTTGGGCTCGTTCTCAACTGTCAGCATTTTCACAAACGTACAAGCATATGGTTGGTTCTCTGTTATCTTCTCCCTTAATATGAATATTGCAAAACTATACAAAACTATAACTAACTATATTAAATTATTATATTTGATCTCCTGTACATAAGCTCACATGGCCGGCGGAACCGGGTGGTGGGGGAGGGTTGGTCTGGGCACCAGTTTTTGGCAAAAAAAATATATAATGTCTGGAGATTTTTGTATGATTGGAAAGAAATGCAAGAGAAGAAAGAGAGAAGGAAGAAAATGATGGGAAATAGAATGTTTATCCAGTCCCCGACCGAGTTACATTTTCTCGCAATTCACATTGGCAGATCTGGGGGAATGGTAATTGGTCCTGACCCCTCCCTTGGGCAACAAAAAAAAAATTTCAAGACTTACCTTTTCAGGACCCGTGAGCTGATTTTTTTTTCTTTCTATGTTACAGTAAGAAAATAAGAATTTTGAAAAACGTAAAAGTCATTAAAACACACTTTAAATGTCAGGAAAGCTCATTTCCCCCTCCCCTGTTCTTTGGAGCTTATCGATTCATTGAAAAAAAGAATACGTAGGCCTATGCAACTACTATTAACTACACATAACCGGCCAATATACTGGAAAACCTTGAATTTTGAAGAACAAAGTCGTTAGACACCTAGCTCAAAAATCGAGAAAAGTCATTTCCCGCCATCTAGAAATCAAAATTTTCCCGTGGGA
>NW_022737009.1:0-888 GCF_011630105.1 Anneissia japonica | reverse complement strand
ATGTTGACCCCCAGATCTATTTGATTCATATTCCCATTCATCTTATAAGTGGGCCCCCTCCCCCACTTTGAAAAACGTTCCGCCGGCCCTGGCTAACATTACATCCATGATTGCACTATAATTTGGTCATAAAAGTTCATGCATATGTCAAAGCATTTAAATTGGTTTACCCCACCCCCATTGTTTGTGCAATTTTGAAAGTGCTGAAATTTGAGCGCGACCCCTTACAATTATACAGACAGTATAATTTATTATATATTGAAGTATACCTGTGTAAAAGATACTCCATACCTTTATTTTTCAACGGTATAATTTTTTTAGCCTAATTTTCAGTGTTTTTTAGGATATTTTATCATGATTGTGTTGAAAGTGTGCTCTTTCTGTAGATTATCTTTAGTTAATTTTTTTTATATTTTGTAATTTTTTAAGCTGAACGCACCACTCTTGTGTGTGCCGCCGTTCCAAAGGCGTATGTTCTCAAAAAATAAATTGTTAATAATGTTACAGTATATTTGCTATAAACAATTACATACATTGACATACAATTTAATTTCATATTCTTAACTCATATCGGTAAGGATATATATATATATATATATATAATATATATATATTACTACTTAATTTCGTACCACACACATGGTGTGACACTTCAGAAAAAAATGACTAATAACTAAAAAACAGAAATACAATTGTTTGAGATAAGCTGAGCATGTTCAGAAGGTGTAGCGGTAATACAAAAGGTTCTATAAGATGGGTCTGATTAAAGTTTGATAAGAAATGAAAGAGATTAAAGTGATAAACATAAGTTAAGTAAGTAGCAAAATTACATGGCAAAATGTTTTGCATGCTAGGAGGGGGTTAAAATGGACACATAGACATGTCTAT
>NW_022737008.1:0-1790 GCF_011630105.1 Anneissia japonica | reverse complement strand
TAAACTTTGCCGTTAGCAAGGTATTTTAAATCAATGCTCGGAACGGTGACTGCATGACAATAGCACCGGTCATCTGCCGGTTAATAGCACCAAGACCGCACGATAGAATATCAACTGCAGCTGTGTCAATACAACATGGCATCATGTATTTTTTCTGTGTTTTAATGTTTACGTAAATGGATGAACCATAAACATTAAGACATACAAAGTACTATTATAGTATCATTCACACTTAATTACCGCAAGTTCATAAAAAGGGAGAAAATGTATCTCTCTTCTCCCCCATCCACCAAAGTAAAAGAGGGTTCTAAACAATATTTATCATTGGAGAATCACAAGCCTTTCATGTGATGGTTGAACCACTTTCTGTTTGGTAAAAGTGAAACATTTTATGAATCTCATAAAAATTGTTAGGAATGCTGCCATAAATCCCTCTATAATAATGTTCCCCTTATACAAAAATGTGTTAACTGCAAATACTATTTATAACAATAAGCCTTGCACCCAAAAACAATTAAACTGCTAATGATCCTTCCTCAAAAACAACTGTAAAATGCCATAGATTCCTTTATTACAATCTGCCATACAGTACACATGGTGAATAATGAACCCTCTCCAAAAACACATCCTTTTATTACTGAAAAACTCCTTAAGGCCATTAAGCCATGTCTGGTTCACTCTGAATGAACTCCATACCGAAATGCATAAATCATAATTCCTGTTATCAACCACAAAATATGCAATAATTTCATCTGATATTTTTCATCACCATAGCATGGGTCCCTGGGTCAGATGCTATGATCTGAGGCACCTCATGAGGCATTTCCTCTATTCTTTTCACACGGCTAAACAATGCAAATGTGAAAGAATATCCATGACAAATTGTAAGCCCAGACGAACACTATAATATTACATAAATTTCATGCTTTAATAAAAATATGTTCGCTTTGAAGATTTATATTATTGGTTTCAAAAAAAGACTTCTTTCTCAATAAATTTTAATAAACAGTGGAGTGGTGCTCTCTTGGTAGTTATGATGTTGTCACCAGATTTCCAGTCCTTTGATCTTTGGTTCAAATCTAACAAACTACCCACCAACAAGGCCTGCACGAAAGATATAAGTCTTCGCACTTAAAATAAGGGCCAGTTCCCACGCAGATTTTGCAGAAAATTAGATTCGACCTAATAAACAATGTAATAATTATAAAGCAGTATTTACGATTACGCGATGATTTTCCGTGCAAATTTGAGCTGGTTTTTGAGGTATCACCCGTACAATTAAAAAACTTTACAGTATGTTAAACTACCAGCATTTTTCATGACTAAAGTTCACAATATTTGCTACTGACATTTAGGGAATCACACTCCACTGAATCCTGTAAATGGTGACTAAAAAGATTACATACTGTAGGACTGGATATGGAAGAATCTGAACCGCACGACAGAGGCGAATAGTGTATACCAGTTTTAATCAAAGCACTGATTGTTAAGCATACAATATTTAAGTAAAAAAATGCATATAAAGGCATTATTTATTTATATAAAGTAGTTCTTTCGACGGTTCTTCATATGATATGGAGACTAAAGTAAAGTGACTGTTTAATATATTATCCCAATTAGTATGAATGCAATACTGTAATATTCCAATGAAGCAAAGTTGCTTAATAATGAATAATTTATTTAGGGAATTGTATAAAACACAACCTGATTTACACAAATTACATTGTCTTATTACCATGCAGAATTGTTCAAGGGATTGCTGTGACACTAATTACTCCTGATCACTCGTT
>NW_022737007.1:0-1041 GCF_011630105.1 Anneissia japonica | reverse complement strand
ATTTACTTAATAATTAAAACTACCTTGTCAACATCATCAGGTTTCACAACTGTGATGATTTTCATGAAGATACCAATTAGCATATGGATGTTAGTAATCACTGTGTTCTTCAACTCCTGGTTAGTGGGCGAATACAGAATGACTCCAAGATCATTAAGGTAATTGAGGACGTGGATGACGTTTTCTTTATTAATACCGCGTTTCACAGCAATCTTAGTGATCTAAAGAAATATAAGAAACATGTAAATCGGTTGCGCAATAACACCAAATAGCTCTATAGTCATAGTGTAAAGATTCGTTTATTAAAATTACAAATGTATTGACAGAAATATGTGGCTTCAATCAATGTAAAAGTAGGGTAATGCAAAACATACCGGAAATCAGGCAAGTTAGAAGCAAATATTATTGGTCCGGCCAACGAGAAAATACTTTCAAAATATCACTTACGTGTGTAGTTGCGTGTGTGTATGTGTGTGGGGGTGGGTGTATGTGTGTGTGTGTGTGTGTGTGTGTGTGTGTGTGGGTGGGTGTGTGTGTGTGTGTGTGCATGCTGAGTCAGGCCATACTGTAATATTTGTTTTTAAAAAAAAACTACATTGTGTTAAAATTACTATTTGGGCACACAAACAATATTAATTTGTCAATTTTTAGGCCGAAAACTCGAGTACCGGTAGCATATACGGCCTTCCGAAGCAGCCGAACCGCTTCCTACGGCCTTGGAAGAAATTAATTTATTAAGAGTTTCTTATATTGTAATACTATTGCGTACAATACCTTATCTAAGGACATGCGCAAAGTTGTTTTCCCGGCTTCTTGTACCTCAATTTGGAAGTCCATCCAATTTATTGGAACAGTTCTTTCCATTCCCTTCATGAAACCGCCTACGTTTATTTTCAATCTTTGAATCCCTTCATCCAGTGCTGTGGTGTTGTCTACGGCATACCTCTCACGATCTACGTGACGTTCGTATGGCGTGTCTTCGAGTTCCTTAAATATTCTGTCGAACATGTCATCAACCTTTGAATAGAAGAATTTATAGTA
>NW_022737006.1:0-545 GCF_011630105.1 Anneissia japonica | reverse complement strand
ATTATTCTAAGCACTCTATTTATTTATGTCTCTTAATATGCATCACTTAACTTATGAAAAAAAAAAACTTAAAATTGTCTTCTTAATGGTAAAAAGGACTACAAGATGTAAATGAAACATTGCGTTAGCATAAATATATATAAATATACTTGCCTTTTTCAATACAACCAACAAATTCAATCGTCACTTGTATGTCCTCTGCTGGAACATCAGTCAGAGTCAAAGTTATTGCGGTAACATCAATAATGCCTTCTTCGGAGAAAAGTACCCTGTCTGTCAAGCTAGCTCCGCTAAGTTCTTTTGTAAACACCTGTCAATTTGATTTATAAACACCGTATTTTTTATCTTTAAGATACATTGACAATATTTTATACTATTGAATTTTTACTCCAAAGGAATGGTTAATGTATTTATGATAAATGAAATTGTATCGATGGCAAAATATTAAAAAAACAGGAACAGATTACAAATGACAACACGGGCACAATAAGTGTAGTAAAAAGAATATAACAAAATAATTACAACAATAATACATTTACATAAAG
>NW_022737005.1:0-766 GCF_011630105.1 Anneissia japonica | reverse complement strand
GATAGTACGATGTGATAGGCCCAAATATGACTTATCCTAGATACAAAAGTAGGCCAAACATTGAATTTCCAATAAACTACAGCAATCCACTACAAAAAATTAAGATTTATAAAAAAGATTGTTGCTAAGAAATGTTAAATCAAACGCAGAAACTGTACTACTATATTTTCTTATTTGTTTTAGACAGGGTATGCACAGCATACCTTGCTTGCCTTGACGGTCCGCCACTGACCGTAAATTACGGTAATTTTATGTGTTTTTTTTATTGTATTTTATGTAAATGTTAGAAATTGTATTGGGGCTTAATGATCACAAGCTTTGCTCTATTTTAGGTCCCTCTCATACTTATATTATTGTTTCTATTTTATAGTGTGTGTTGGAAGAATTTGAATTAAACCTCGTACAGAAGCCCAATGGTTAATCTCAAGTAGAAGCTCATCTCGAAAGAAGCCCATGGTCTTCTTTTCAAGATAGCAAAGGGGTTTTTTTTTTTCCTTTTTTTGTAGAGTACATACACTGTACATGAATTCCAAGGCAAAAAAAAATAAAAAATATTACAACATGCTTGGTTTATGCAGTAGTTTAGGTGATTTAATGCCAGTTAATACACTTATTGTTTTATAGTAGCAATTCCAAAAACTTTATAGCATTCATTTTAAAAAGAAGCAAGGGTAAATTAGAAAAAGTAAATTAGAAAAACAATAAATAAATTGAAATAATCTAAAGGGAATGAACAATCGGATTTGTGCCGTGGGCATCCTTCCTT
>NW_022737004.1:0-861 GCF_011630105.1 Anneissia japonica | reverse complement strand
GGTAACTGGGAGATGGTCGGCTTCGTGCAGGATATGGACACTTTGCGAAGCATGATATGGCACGCACAAACTGCGGACGACGTTAAAGAATACGTCCGGTATTATTTACGGGCCAGACTTGAATATTGGAATACCAACATGAGGACATTTTTCGGCTACGACAAGAAAGATGCTATCGAATGTCTGCTGAACGTGTTATGGCGCTTGCACAGCTTATCGGTGTAATAAACGTTTGTTAAACAAAAAAAACAAAAAAACTATGTGTGTTTTGTTTGTTCGTTTTTTTTTTTATTTATTATTCAAAAAAACTTTCATCAACCCATTTCTACATTCATCAGACACCCTTAAAAAGGGAACAAGAAATCGAAAAAGTTCTCTAAAATACAGTTTGCATTCTCTACCCGATGGGCCAGTGTTGAAGGATAGGACAATGCCTGTCTCTTATACACATGGTAGTGGTGGTGGTGGTGGTGGTGGTTTTTTCGTCCACCACATCTCCCGTTCTGAATACTTGTTTCACCGCCGGCCATTTCCAGGCCAGCAGCGCAATCCAACAGTCCATGGTCCAATCGTTCAAGAGGTTGTGCAACACCAGACATTTGGTGCATCTTTGCACCACGGCATTGCATTTCACCTCAAACACGGGTATAACGTCCTCGTACACAGTCGAATGCGGTTCCTTTCCGGTAGGTGCAGTCAACGTGACCCTATCTTTTCGATTTCTCCAATCGAGCGACGTGTCGTCGGTCGGAGAAAGCAGCGAATCTGCGTAACGTTCCAGAAACTCCCTCGATCCAACTAGCACGTCGGCTATCGCAGGCGTCGTCGACCAAGACTCCGACAACCAGTCCAACTTCACAA
>NW_022737003.1:0-599 GCF_011630105.1 Anneissia japonica | reverse complement strand
GAGAATCGTATGCTACAGAATGAGCTAAGCCGTGTTGAGGATCTACTTGCAGGTAGCCGGGCTGAGCGTGATGAGCTTGCTATTAAGTACCAGGCCCTTGCAGATAGAGTGAGTATCATTATCACTACTTCCGAATAACTCAGATAGAGTTGTACGGTGCAGCCCTAGACAATGTATCATTGTATCCGGTCTGTGTGCATTAAACGCTGATGCGATGTATTGCCATAACACAGCGGTGGGGACAGTTGTGTCGTAGAATATTAAACATCTAATATTCCCACAACGATCCAAGGTAGTCCACAGCAGAAAGTTGTGTTGGATTGCGTCATACGATGCTGTCTGAGTTGGTCTTTACTGTATCTTATCATGAGTTTTAAAAAATATTCACCATTTTAAACACCACCTATACAGCAGGGCCGCATTCAGGAAAAAAACCAGGTATGGGGCTATGCAATATGCAAAGGACAGGGGTGTGGTTTTTGAGAATTTTGTTTAGAATGCTCAACCATAGACACTGGTACAGTACATAGAATTTAAAAACTTGCTTGGAGGTAGGCTACTGTGCTCCCCTCTTTTTTAATTTTTTTGCTCCCTTTTTT
>NW_022737002.1:0-954 GCF_011630105.1 Anneissia japonica | reverse complement strand
GCCTTCAGCTAACGTGCATTTAGAAAATAATCATAGACAATAAATGAATGAATGAATACGTAAATCAACCTGTGAATGAAGGAAATAATTAATTAATTATGTTATAATTAATTGATTAATTGAATTGATTGATTGATTGATTCATTCATTCATTCATTGGTTCATTGGTTGGTTGATTGATTGATTGATGATATAATTTATTATAGATTAAGGACTGACGTACACTTCAAATATAATTATAAAAAACATTGTTTCAACGTTATCATGACCTAATTGGTGAAAAAAAAATCAAATTGTCACCTCCATCACCGAAGAAGAAATTGTTAACTTGATTTACACCATCTTCTCCCTCTTCTCCCTACAATGAATTAAAAACGTTGCTTTGTTGTCAGTTGTGGATCCAGAAATCAAAATAGAGCTAGCCGGCCGGCCCCCGGGGGGGGGGGGTTGTTCCAAATAGAGGTCAAGGCTACCGTACTTCAGCCCCAACACGGTTGAGGCACGAACTATACCAACTACTACTATTGGGTATTAGCCTCCTTTAATCAGATTGATTTTACATAGGCCTATGTTCTTCATGTTGTCGTTGTCGTTGTTGGTCATTTGTTTGTTACCACAACTAATGTTTGGTAAGCCTAATTGGTTTCAAACTTGGCAAAATGCAAGATGGTAATAAGAAGATGGAGCCTTCGTTTTTAGCATGTGTGTGAGTATGCTAATTCTCATTTGCATAATTAATATTTCACTAATCAGGTAATTTAATCTAGCTACCACGATAAAACAAGTTTAGAGAGTCCGATTAGTTTCAAACTTGGCAGAATAAGAAGACAGAGCCTATTGTTTTTTGGTACGTACGATTCTCTGTCCGGCAACTATAATATGCATTGGGTGACTTTCGTCTTCCAGAATACATTTGAACAGTCGTGACACACGTTACAGGTAGACAGACTTATT
>NW_022737001.1:0-578 GCF_011630105.1 Anneissia japonica | reverse complement strand
AGTCGTTCTCGAGTTCGTGAGAAGGACATTCTGCCACGGTGTACAGTTCTCCTGACGAAGAGTTTTCGGCGAGGTACAGACCCGTCCTGCAAGAGAGCATCGCAATCCTGCCGTTGTTCAACGGCGGCGTTTGCAGGCGGTCGCAGTCCTTCGTCGTCGTATCCTCTGAGACGACGGCCGTCGTCGACACGGAACCATCCTCGACNGATGCACAGGTTGTGCTGATAGCGTCTGTGCAGATTTTTCAATCTGCATTCCACAGTTCGTTTCTTGCAACGTCCGTCTGTATCGTCATCGCCTTCGTCGGACCAACTATCTTCCGAATCGGTTATCGACTCTTCGGTTGGCGCCACCTCCGTAGGCATCGCGTAGTTTTCGTCGACCGAGACGTCGGTGGTGATATCCGTAAGGTGTGCAGGTTGCGAGAGCGAACAGTTGCTGCACGACCAAGTAGTTTCTCCATCCGTGGGAAACGAGCAGTACGCGCACGTCCACTCTCCTTCGACGGCCGTTGTAAACCCGAGCAAGCACACGACCAGCACGTTCCTCAGCATCTCAGTTCTCCGAATCCTATTTTG
>NW_022737000.1:0-1143 GCF_011630105.1 Anneissia japonica | reverse complement strand
TTATTGACTTCTCGATGTATTCACGTACCTCATCCCATTGATGCGGTGGGACTCTTCTGTGGGGTGTCTTGACAGGTTTCTGGTCATTTAATTATCTTATGTTTGACTTCACTGCAAACCCAATGTCATCTTCATCTTTGCTAAATACATCTTGGTGTTTTTTGACCAATCCCATTAGTAGGTTATGTTGCTTATCATCTAGGTCCTTACTAATATTCATTCTTGACATCAGTTCGCTAACAGGTTTGCTACCATTTACTTGAACTTCTTGTAGTTCTGCTCTAATAGTTTGGTACTCGAAGTAAACGTCTGGTTCTAGCTGTGCACTAGTGACTTTAGCAACTGGTGTTCTGGGCTGTAAATAAATATCGGTATCTGTAAAGTTTGCTATCTGTAATGGAATTCGGCCACGTTGATTTATCGGAAGAAGGTAAAAAAAAGAGAAATGAAAAACATCAAACAAGCCTTAAGGGGATATGAATGCCCAAATAAGTGATAAAAAATATTCAGAAGAAAAAGAAGAAAGAGAAACACAAAATACCTATAAAAAGTCGAGGCACCGCTGGCTACCTTATATCAAAGGCTTGTCAAAAAAAAAAGAAGTATACACTCCTTACGCACACAACATAAAATCATTCTTCAAACCAGTCGACAAACTACAGGATTACCTCTTCCATACTAAGACAATACCGAGGATAGTGAAGAGTGCGGTGTGTTTGTGAAATAGGATGCCTGAGCTATGATTGTGTATACATCGGTGAAACTCATGAAGTACAAGACCCTACTAAAAGAACATAACAAAAAAATGTCACTCATAACACAAGTGTGTGCACTAGAGCATTCAGAATCTCTGAATCTGAGCTAATGCACAAATCAGCCATAACTGATCACATGGTCAAATACAACCATACAGCCGATTGGAAAAAATGCAAAAGACATAATAAAAAAAAAAGTCCATCTAGCAAAAAAGACAAATTAGACAAGCATTATGGGTAAGGAAGAGAAAGCAAAACTTGAAGAGACAAAGATGCCTACACAGTGACGGATCTGGGTGAAAACAGGGCGGTAGCCCCCTTCGTTTACCATAAAAACAGTCACTCCTCTTGAGGTCTTGAAAGGAAGTCCATCCTAACCCCCCCCCCC
>NW_022736999.1:503-697 GCF_011630105.1 Anneissia japonica | reverse complement strand
TACTACTATATATACAGTACTACTTGGTACTACTACTAGGCCTAGGGCCTAGCTAGGCTACCTACATACTTACCTAAGTAGGCTAGACCTAGTAGTAGGGTAGATTCTTTTGCTAATTAATTGGGCCTAGGCTAGCCATATATTCCGGTTTCCAATGCCTTTATTTTTCAATGCTTCCCTTATCAGGCTCACAT
>NW_022736999.1:0-424 GCF_011630105.1 Anneissia japonica | reverse complement strand
AATTGATATTCTAATAATTTTTTTCTGTGGGCCCCTAGGCCTAGTTTGTGTCATACTTTTGCAGTTGTAAAATTATAGATGGACCAGCAGGGCCTAGCATATGGTTTCCAGATTCACAGTAGTCTTTCCTTGTACCTCCATCATAATTTTTTTTTTTAAAGTTAACTAATTAAGGCCTATAAAATAAAACATGGTCTGTAAATATCAAGAATGCTGGAGCTTCTTCACCTAGTACCCCACAACAAGGGGCTATTCCCCTCAGTCTTACTTAAGTCTAGGCAGCCCACCCATGGTGCTCTGTATGCTCACGTGCCCTTTTCAGTAAATTAAGAACCGTCTTTCAAAATCCAGGCTACAGGTGTTGTATTCTTAATAAAACAGGATACACTGCAGGGTTCGGTTACTGTAGTTTATTTCTACTCAA
>NW_022736998.1:0-1026 GCF_011630105.1 Anneissia japonica | reverse complement strand
TAGACAAAATATATATATAAATGTTTACATGTCTGTCCGTTTAGCAACCATATCGCCTTCATTGACCTATTTGTGTACCGTTTGTTTTATCACTATAATATCATAAACAACAACAACAACAACAATAATAATAATAATAATAATAGTAATAATAATAATAACATAAATTCACGTGCAGTTTTATTGCAAGTTATCCGACTACCGTATATTACTTTGAAATAATCCCATGAAACAACATATATTCATTCTTTTTCACAATGAATGAATTACTTTCAAACATCTATTAGAACGTAAGTCAGCCAAACAGTGTCAAGTGTCAAAACGGTGTTTTGACACTATTTTCTTAAATGTCAGTGCATATTAATGTTATGTATTAAAATTTAAAAAAATACAAATGGCCCTCCCCCCATGACCAGTTTGAAAAATTCTGGATCCGCCCCTGTTCAATGGGACTTAAAAATGGTTTACGTTCTACTATGACAAATGCTCGTTTGGATATCCTCATGATGCTTGGAATACATCTTTATCGGGGAGCAACAGAGTTCAGGTAAAATTTCCAAAATTTATAGCTTCACTTTGAACTATAAGCTTGTACTGTGACGTTCCCGGTGACATTGTGTTTTTTTAATTCATCGTAGTATAATATTGTCACAAACTGGTGGCCTTACAATTTACAGTAAGACATTATTCTTATTCGTAATTTTGTCGTTAATAATTCACAGTCACATGGATTATGAAAAACCTGGATTTCGCCATGATGGGAGGATAGTATTGATATGTAATACGGTGGGTTTTTTTTGTTTTTTTTAATAATATAACATGTAAAACGGATTTGAAAATAAGTTAATTGGTTACATACCATACTCTTTGTTTCTCGTTGTTTTAATTTTTTTTAAACGGTTTTGGAATTTCGACATTAAAAAACATACATGCAGTCATTACGGTAGTTTGATGCCTATCAAATAACTAATAAAAATTTACAAAAAATCGTGAAATCTCCGTAGCTTCAAGGGGGCTTTGCCCCTG
>NW_022736997.1:0-914 GCF_011630105.1 Anneissia japonica | reverse complement strand
TTTGTTATTTTCATTACTGTAAAATAGTGAAGCTGTAGAATATTATTTTTTAATTACTGTAAAATCGTGAAGGTATTACATTTCCAACTTACATTTCCGATCTGATCAAATTTCGATCAAGCACATGCGCATGCACACGGTCCTAGAGGTCAACAGGAAGTTCTTCAATTCTGTTTGTACCTCCTTGCAGACTGAAAACGTATGGTGAAAGATCCTTTGCTGTTGCTGCTCCAAAATTATGGAATGATCTGCTTGTACATACACGCGAATCGCCATCTCTCCCTCTCTTTGACTCGGCTTACTCATAATTTATTGGCCATTTTATTTAATTATTTTTTTTTTAGAGAGGGTCATTTCCAGGTGTTGTCAGGGAATGGGTTGGCACGGTGATCCTGTGAATTATGTTTACGCGGGGTCGGTCGGCTGGTCCTCAAATTGTGGAAGAACGGCACACTGACTCTTCCCTAGCGGCCCCTGGTCTCGCACCCACTTCGCATGCTTGCTACACTTTTTTTATTGGCGCTGCTGTATTAATACTGCTGTATTATGCGCCTTATAAATCCAATGATTGATTAATTGAAGCTGTAGAATATTATTTGTTTGTTAATTTAAGTAGTATGAATATACGTTTTTCCCTTACACAGTAAAGTTTGTATTTCGTATGACGGTATGACTTGCATTGCCACGACGGATGAAACTAGGGACAGCAATTGACAATCAACCGCAAAGATGTAAAATATTAAGGTAGATAGAGTAAAAAAGCATCACCAACTGTATCTGGTGTGATTTACATATAATTATTCAGATAAAATGAACATTGTAGACAATTGCAGCGAATACGAGCGACAATTTTTTTTTCAGCTAGTAAGATAACAGAATATCAAGGTAAGTCGGGCTAAAAAGCATTTACAAAC
>NW_022736996.1:0-787 GCF_011630105.1 Anneissia japonica | reverse complement strand
TATACGGTAACGTGTCGAAAAAGAACATATTAGCTAAACTTGAACATACAACTAAGGCTGTCAAACGTATAGGAGAGGTCGCTGAAATTTAAACTATTGAAACATTATATACTAGCCTGATTCATTCGAAAGTACATAAGATAATTAATGATAAAACACACCCTCTCAATATTTTTTTAAATTACAATAGGTCTGGCATAAGATTGTGTGTACCACGTTCTCGTACATCTAGGTACAGGCACTTTTATTCCGAATTCTATTTCTATTTTTAATAAGCAGGTAATTTGCCAATAATTATGTTTATTTTTAACTTCTTTTTTGTGTGAAGTTTTTATTGGGACATATTTTTTGTGTATTTGTCTGTGCTCTGTATTTTTGTGTTTTTACTGTTTTCTAGGCCAAAAAGGAAAGCAATTTTCAGAGTGTTACAAATTGGAAAAATAAATAAATATATCTTACATATATCTTATACTACTATGCCTTGGTCTAGCCAAGTAGTAGTACCCTAGGCTAGCCTAGGCCCGAGTCTAGTAGGCTGGCTAGGCCTAGCTCAAAGCGTGGCTGACTTACGTCTCGCTGCCGGTCTGCAGCAGGATCTCTATCGTGTCACCTCATTTTGTGTGTACCGCCCTATATGTGTATGGGATGTAACTACACCAGGACCACGAGAACCAGGAGAGAAATAAAGGTCCAGAGTTTAATCACAGTTTATTGTGTTTTAACGCGTCTTTCGGTCCACGGAGACAGCGGAAATCGGGTTTGCAAGACGGAAATCGAGGACTCGTAT
>NW_022736995.1:0-1789 GCF_011630105.1 Anneissia japonica | reverse complement strand
CTTATTTATAGGCCTATATACAGTAGTGTATTTATATTCCGTAAAACATCGAATAGAACTCAGGGGTCTCGAGAAGAAGCCATCTCGAATTGAAGACCATCTCGAATTAAATCCCCCCCCCCTTTTTTTTTAATTTGCCTCGAAAAGAAGTCCATTAGCTTCTTTTCAATATAACATATAGGTTTTTGTTTTCTTACAGTAGGCCTACAGTACAAACACTGTACCGGTACATGAATTTCAAAGAAACAAAATTATTTTTTAAAACACGCTTGGTTTATACAGTAATTGAAGTGCCAGATGCCAGATGCAGATTGAGGTTACAGTGGCCCTATTTAATGTTTCATTTCCAAAAATTTACAGCATTCCTTTTGAAAAAAAATCCCCCTTCTTTTACTTGCAAAAGCAGCCTTAAAAAGAAGCCCATATCAAACAAGAAGCCGATCCAAAGTTTGCAAAAAGAAGCCCAGGACTTCAATTCGAGGTTTTACGTTATTCGTGTAGAAAACAATTATTCCCGAAAGACGGCAACTCTTGTTTTGTATTGGATGTTATTAAGACTACAGTACCGTACTTTAAAATTTATACTGTACATATTTGTAAATTGCTGTATTCCATGGTAGTGACGTTGACCTAATTTTGAAGTGAGCCCTCTATTAGAAATGTACTAACAGTTTAGAGAAATACTGTACAGTAAATAAACGCCCGCTTTGATTAAATTCCGCCCCCCCCCCCATTTGTAATAAACCTCTCCTTCCTCCCTCGAATAAACGCAACTTGGCGTGCATTTTTTCCTCGAATAAACGCCCCCACCCCTAAATGACTAAACTAAACTAATGGAAGCAAAATAATTCTCAACACATTCTATTAATGTTTTACTGCAGTAGAATTAATTACGTTATTCACAACCTGGTTAGGATCAGCAAGTACCGTACTCGCGCGAATAAGCGCCCGGGCGCTTAAAATATTGTTGGCTTCCTTTGGGGGGCGCTTATTCAAACGGGGCGCTTATAAAAACAGAGTGGAAGTTGGAGGGGAGCTTATGGAAATAGATGAAGAAGGGGTGCTTATAGGAAATTGGAAAATTAAAGTGGCACTTTTTTAAATCGAAGATAAACGAATGGTTTTGGTGAAGAAAAGGCGATCGTCGAGAGAGCATGGCTCATGACAAGGATGTTGGGGGTATTTACACAACAGCAGATGAAATTAGAGGTGGTGGTGTTGGTGGTGGTGGTGGTAAGCGTGTTGACCATCAGATCATTGCATGGTTTCTTGCTTAGATACGAGAGTGATGAGGTCAGTTTATTTTTGTTGACTGAAAATGACCATACAGTGGGCCTATTTTAATTTTTAGATATTAATTACTGTAGTTCTAAATCCAAAAATTGTAGCAATAAAACAAGAACTGGATTCTAAAGATGCATATCAAAACTGAAAACCATGTTAAACTTAATGGGGACTGATGACCGACAGATGGATAGATGAACTGAACGACCGACAGAAAATTAAGTTGGTGATGTACTGTACTGTACTGTATGACTGAATTTGAAGATCGAACTATTTTAAAAATAATAATAATAATAATAATATCATTATTATTATTATTATTATTATTATTATTATTATTATTATTATTATTATTATTATTATTATTTACAGACAAATTTATTAGTGTTAATCTGAGTAAGCCTATATAAACCAGTTTACACCAAAAACAAATTATTAAATAAAACGCCTCCATCGAATAAACGCTCCCTAAAAATCCTTCTCAACAATAAACGCCCCGGGGCAC
>NW_022736994.1:0-665 GCF_011630105.1 Anneissia japonica | reverse complement strand
AGTGGGAGAATCTATTTTGCGAGATCTGTTTAATTTTGGTGGCAAGCATGATGAAACCCATGCCCAGATAATGTCAGTTAACAATTAGCAGACTTCAAGTTCGTAAAATACATTTCCGTAAATATGTTTTCAGATTCTGTAGTAAATGAAAAATTTCCATAGCACCACCCAATAATTTGCCTTGAGTGCATGATATAAAGTATGCAGTTACAATTATTTTGCAAATGGGCCCAATCGTCCTGGGCCCGGTTGTCTTTGGGGCCGATTGTCTGTATTTCGATGGGAAATTTCAAAACAAATGGGAAAGGATGAAGATTTTCGGGCCAATTTTTCTTAGTTTCAACAATAATTTATCAGTAATTGAACAAGTATGTGAGTTGTCTAGGGACAATGTAACCAAAGATCCTGATGGAAAAGTAATTTGTTCTGGACTTACAGAACTATCTATTTATGGGCCTACTGTAGGAAATTTCTGTAGTATATATTTTTGTCTATTTCCGTACGTCCGTACTCAGGCAAAATTTCCGTAGAAAATAGGCCTAACTACGGATGTTCCGTAGTACTTAATTATATGGAATGGAATTAGTCATCAATCAATTAAATCAATCAATTTAAAGTCTTAAATCCATGCTAGCATGATTGGACTGTTCACCATGACAGCTTTC
>NW_022736993.1:0-573 GCF_011630105.1 Anneissia japonica | reverse complement strand
GGTGATGCAAATTAAGCTGTATGCCATGTTGCAATTTATTATAATGTAAAGGATTTATACAATTCCCTGACATACAGCCAAAAAGACCAGCAATGCACTCTGTATTTTAGATATGCAAATGAGCTATTTAACATGTGCGGAATTTGAATATCCCCATGTAAGTGTACAGTAATACCTCCATGATATACCACAGATCAAGCTATTAGAGGTGTTGAAAATGCTTCAGATAACGTTGGTTTGTGGGGAAGGAGAGCTCTCCAACCAGAATCATTGCCAAATCATTGCAGAGGTCCTTCCATAAATAACCAAATAAGCACCAACATTTTTACCCTTTATTAAAAAAAATTGGGAACTACCTTATTAACATTGCTTCTTTACATGTTTCTAATTAGTGTTGGCGCCAGCGGGAGGGCTTTTTCCCTCTGTCGGACAGGCCTAGACTCATGTCGCCCTGGACTCCACGACGAGGTCGTCGGACCAAAAATAATAATCTTCCTATCCAAATAACATAACATAAAGAAGATTGATTACAGTTCAAACTCTACCTGTGAACCTTACCAGGAATTTTTATTC
>NW_022736992.1:0-2204 GCF_011630105.1 Anneissia japonica | reverse complement strand
GTAGGGGAAAGGGCCCGTCGGGGAGGTCTGGCTTTTCTCCCACCCACTGTCGGGGGGAAAAAACCATAATTCGTCGAGGAGAAAATGTAATGTATTTTCTACATATTAGTAGACACCGAAATCAACTAAGTAAGCCTTTCAAACCAAAAATTGTTATTGTTATCGGGGGAGGGGGAGGGAGCCCCGTGGAACACTCTCGACGTATATAATTGAGGGACGCCCGCTAACGCTCACCTTTTTCATCGGGGACATCGACTCCTCCCCCCCCCCTTCGTCGGGCAAATCCTGTACTACTTAGTCTATAGATTTTCCAATCTTAATCCTATGAACAGATTATCTCACCAGAATAGCAAATGGGCCTAATAAATTAAAATTACAACTTTTACAACATGACTGCTGCAGTTAAGATTTTTTTTTTAATTTTCACTGCTTTGAAACAATTTTGCCGGCTATTTTCCATAAAAAAAAGAGAAATGGAACCGAATGTTAATATATGTAATTTTAAGTAAATAAATTAACTTTCCAATGTCGTGTACATTTGTATTGTATAAATGTTAGGCCTAATGTATTATGCGCCTATTCAGTGCAGATTCTTCAGTAGCCTAGGCAAGGGTCTTACAACAGATTCTGCATAGGTCTAACTTCACGTAAATGAGGCATAGGCCTAGACGGACTGTTGTGGGTTGCTGGACGCACAATCTAGGAATAGGCCCCAGACTACTGAAAAGACCTCCTGGTCCGACCTAGCTCAGGCTTAGTTAGAGGGAGCCTAAACCTACGAACGTCCATACTACTTAGGCAATCGTCTGAAAATGGACTCGATCGTCCCGCACCCGCCCGTAGCAGCAGCACAAGAGAAAACTCTAAACCTCAGCCTGCTCTTTTTGCTAAATTCACATTTGTCACACAGTGTAGTGTGATGTTTTTTGGTAGACGGCATAAATATACATGACGTCACCAAATACAAGCCACGCCCCTCTTCTGAATCCGTTGTATTTAGCAACTACCCACATTGAATGCAACAGCTGGGAAAATTGGTGGCGCTGTAAAAAAAAAATGTTTCGAAAAGATTTTCTTGTTTAGTTTGTTGATATAATTAAAGCTCAGAAATAATATTTTCGTCTAAAATTTTTTGTACTTCAATTTCATGAACAAAAAGTTAATCATAATTTTTTTTTAAATGTCCCAAAAATTTCGTCCGGGTTATATAGATCAACGGTTTGAATTTCTTATTTTATTAATACCGTAATAATAAGAATAATGATAATAATAATAATAATAATAATAATAATAATTATTATTATTATTATTATTATTATTTTTATTATTATTATTATTATTATTATTATTATTATTATTATTATAGTAGTAGTAGTAGTAATAAAAATAGTAGTAATAATAATAATAATAATAATAATAATAATAATAATGATTTTTTAATAATCGCCGCTCCCGAATAAGCGCCGCACTGAAGCCTCCAAAAAATTGTATAAGCGCCGCGGCGCTTATTCGAGTATTTAAGGTCGTACCTACCTGACATAACAAGACAAGTGTATAGCGATGAAATAAACAAACTGCAGTTCAACATTTTCTGCATCCGGCTGTTAGGTTTTTACATTTACGAATTTTGACTTTCAGGCTCAAATTGACTATGTGTTATTAACAGTGAAGTAGTTTTGCGAGAATTTAAAAGCAACACAATAATGCAACAGCTGGGAAAATTGGTGGCGCTGTAATATCAGTTACCAATTTGTCGGTACATATTTTGAGGTAGAGTATTAGACCAAGTAGGGACTGTCTCTTATACACATCCATAATTGTGACGGATAATTATTGCCAACTCTTGATTCGTTCAACTTTGTTAAATTAGTTAATCAACCTACACAACAGCATGGTCATATTTTAGACCTTGTTATGACAAATAATATATTAATAATGATCTTATTAGGAATTGCCAGGTACACCAGTATCACCTATCTGACCATTATATTGTTCATGCACAGCTTGATCAAACAAAACCACTTAACCTTAAGAAGAAACCGTTAGTTCGTAACTTTAATAATCTAGATATGGATAATCTAACAACCATGTTATCAGACGCTTTCAGACAGAAATGAAAACAATTCAATGGCCTAGGCCCTACTATAGTACAATACTGTACTTAGCAGGGGCATGGCGGCAGCGGGCGGGGGGGGGGGGGGGGG
>NW_022736991.1:0-2953 GCF_011630105.1 Anneissia japonica | reverse complement strand
TTCCATCCAACAGGGTAATATGAGCCCCTTCTGCTGGTACAAAGCTACCAATATGTGCCATGAAAACAATCAAGCCAACCTGTTATAAGATAAAGACAGAGGTCAAAGCATCATCATAATACACTGCTTTACTGTAAGCACAAAGTGGTAGAGTAGTAATCAGCTGCAGTGAAATTTTAATATGAAGAACTTAAGTTTGAATCAGAGACTGGATTGGACTGTATTTATTTGTTGTATGATACACCAAGAATAACACAAGAAACACCATAGACATTTCTATTGGGGTCTACTGGTAGTGAATTGGCAGTAAAACTCCTATTTTTTTCTAAAGATTGTCAACCTACTGCATTCTGCACATGGGCCACACTCCAAACTGGAACAACACGTTGAAGAAATGGTGCGCTTTTCAAATCTGCATTCAACCTCCAGATGAGACACAAGAAGAGCAGGAGAACCAAAGATCTCTGCAGTTCATTGCCTACACAGTGCTACATTTTACCACTGGTTTAGTCGGCTAACTACTGATCATATTGCTTGTGTCACGTCTCTTAAGGTATTTTTGCTAAACAATAAATTAAAAACAAATGAATTCACAATTTTACCTGCTTTAAGTAAACACTTTTACCGCTAGCATTAGGCCCTGTCAGCAGCTTTACTTTCTTGTACTGTCCCCCAGAATATGTGTCATTGGGTACGAATGTTCCAACACATATCTCTTGCAATGGATGGCGCCCTCCATATATCTCTATGACATTGTCATTGGCTAGTTCTGGTCTCACGTAATTGTTCTCCTTGGCTGCCATTGCAAGTGCTATTAGACTGTAAATTTTAAAAGGATGATACTATTAAATGCTATATATTGTTTTATATTATACATTACTTGAGACTACATAAAACCTGTTTTCCATTAGGCGCATTTATTAGCATGAATTAAAAATTTCTGCTGTGAAAGAAATTGCTTTGGTATTTTCCACTGTATGAGCGAAAATACTTACAATACACATTTTTCAGAAACACTCCTGTGGTGATGTCACTGACATGTAAGCGTGCCATGGTGACGTGTACAATTATGAATTCGATTCTGCATTAATGGGGCAATAAATTCTTTTCTCAAACTCTCATTGGCTGCACATTTTTTCGCCTCACAACTCACTTCGCAAAAAGTAGAAACAATTCGAGCTCCAAAGCGACCCATCGAAGGCAAAAAAGTTGAGGGACTTGCACATAAAATAAATACTATATAAATAATATGATTAATATTATATATTTACCAATCAATTTCTGCTGCAAAGTCCATGACTTTCAGGAGGACTGCACTCCTCTCTAAAATGCTATTCTGCAATCTATGCATAATCTGGGTTTCGTGATCTAGGAAACAAACGATATTTGCTATCACCAATTAAAATATGAGATGACACTACACCAAACTTAAAACTCATGTGTATAAATCTATCTGTCTGTCCACCTTCACTCCTTGTATTTAAAAAGAATATGAAGGCTTATCTCTTCAATCTTTGTTAACTTTCTCATGGTTAATAGTTCTCATTTATTTGTTAATCTCTGTTGTTAAATTTCTGTAGTTAAGCTGTTCTGTAGTTAAGTCTTTTTCCCCTGAAAAGTCGCACCTCCTTATTTACGCCGCTAACTTAGCAGTGCACGGTAGGGGAGCCATAGGCTTATCCTTGGTGGAAGCTACCAGAGCCCAGCAAACTGACACTGAGGGACCTGTGTGCAAATGGTAGTGATGGCAACACTATCTTAAAATCGGGGGTGCGCACCCCCCCTTCGCGTTCTTTTGTCTTTGTTTTTTGTGGCTTCATAAGCACCTTGAGACGGTTTTCTGTGGAAGGCGCTATATAAATATATGACCATTCTGTCATTGTGTCTGTCTAGACAACGATAGCTAAATTGTGGAAGATTTTGTATGTACTTTTTTCAAAGTGGTAGGGTATTTTATTTACCCCAATCTTGCTTCTTTGTATATGTATAAAATTGCAAGCTATTCATTTAAAAAATCAAGAGAAAAAGGTGTCTACACATACTTTTAATTTCACTCTGTACTCTTCATAATGCTTTTACTGAATGACAACGTTCCTGGGGCCCCAATTGGAAGAAGCTGTTTCTGGGAGGTTTGGTTTAATGAATTTTATTAACACATCTAAATGTATATTTCAGCAGAAGACTGGTTAATTTCTGGATTTTTGCTGACTACAGAAATTACAGGAATCACAAGACACTTGAGCCCACTGGCACGCAGCTGCTTGGACAACATTCTCCTTGGTTTTAATTTTTTAACCAATTAGTGTTTGTTGCTCTCAATGCATAATACATAATTTATAAATTAATTATTAATTTACTATTTAATTGCATATTATTATTATTATCATGTAACACCTTGAGAAAATCATTTTCAAAGAAAACCCTAATGAGATTACCAGCTTGTACAAACAATGTAATCAACAAAATACACCAGTCTCATAAAATTCCACTAATTGACAATCCATTGTGGAATTTATTACAATATTGTGCAATATTTAAAAAAAAAAAAAAAAAATCAAAATTTATAATTTCTGAAAGATTTTTGCTTACTACCGGAAGTGCAAAAGGCCAATCCAATTTCCAGGGGACTCCCAGGAACCACAAGAGACTTGAGCCCTGGCATACAGCTGATTCTACAACTCAAGGAAATAATAATAATAATAATATAGAAATTTATATAGCGCCTTTTGCCAAAGGATACAAGGTGCTTAGAAAAGGTTTATTGTAGGAAGAGGATTATTTAGGAAATAAGTGAGCTTTTAAGAGTTTTTTGAAGACTTCAGTACTACAAGCATTTCGGATGGAAATAGGAAGATTATTCCACAGTTTTAGAGCAGAGGAAGAGAAATATTTATCACCAGCAAGTTTGTTGGATTTGGGAACAGATAGACAGGAACCGGAAACAGAACGGAGA
>NW_022736990.1:0-705 GCF_011630105.1 Anneissia japonica | reverse complement strand
AGAGGTATTTATATAGCAAGGCTTGATCCACGATATCAAGGGCGGATGCCCTAGCTAGCGGCACCGGATAATGTGTTTTCTCTTACCCAAAATCACCCTGACAAGGCTAGGCTAGCCTAGGCCTAAGCTTAAGCCTAAGGCCCTTTTTTCACTAGATCCCCTGATTTACCTAATTTTATGGTGACTATTCACTCTTCATTTATTGCATGTGTATAAATAGGCCTTCATAAAACATTTAATTACTCACTTGTTTTAATAATTAATTAATTATTAAATGAACAATGCTCGATCGCGGATGCGATGAAAATTGCAACCCCTAACAAAAAAGTTACCAGCTGTTTGCCAAACAATCCGGTGATCTGATTGGTCAATATTAGGGCAGTCGCCACCACGCCAAATTCAAAAATTGGGGTTGTCGCGGAAGCTGTCACAATGCCGATTTAGCCAGTAAGGTTTGTGAGCATGCGCAGATGTCCGTTACGCTCTATTAGTTCGTAGTAGACTGCCCGCGTAGTCAAAACGAAAAATGCCTATTATCCTAAGCAGTAACTACAAACATCCTATGATTTAATTTGGTTTAAAAATAAATGTAAAATAATACTCATGCAACATTTTTTTGTTTTTTTTTGTTCATGCTGCAATAGCTTTTGCCATGAATAATATTCTTGACTAAAGTACCTCAGCTGGCGACGACTCACTGGTGCA
>NW_022736989.1:6627-12198 GCF_011630105.1 Anneissia japonica | reverse complement strand
AAATTAATATTTTGAGCACACCAATGAAGAGCTACTTTGAAAGTTTGCTGAATATAGGCCTATCACAAAAGTTGAAAAAATTATGTAGGCCTAGGCATATACAGTATTTTCTTTTTAGTTTTGAATGATATTGGGGTGGGGAGCTAGCAGTGGTTCACTAGACTACAGTATATTCAAAATTGGCTTGGGGCCCGATCATCTGTCTCCTGAAGTTTTTACCGCGAAAATCAAGAAAGTACACGATCTACTAGGCCCTGCGGCTAGGCTAGACTTACTTGCGAGATTACTCTCTCTACAACACAAGTATGTAAACCGACCCACGCTGCACATTCTTAAATTATTACACAAATTATTTAAATGTATTTTACGTATTTGACGATAACATGAAATCACTGATTAAATTATTATAAACGATACTAGGGTATCCTATTTCAACCACAATCGCATCGGCCCTCATGTTTTAGTGGAAACCCAAGAGCTAGTGGTGCCTTTTGTCTACATCACACAACCGCTGCCCTGCATCTACCACTTTAAAATCACAATTACAAATAAAAAATAACTTGCGAGGCACGCAATGACGTTTCCATTCGTGTTATTACACAAATAACCGTCGCATGGAGTTAGCGAAAAACGGAGCTCAAATGGAAAAAACGATGTATTTTAGCAAGTATTTAAAACTTTTTTTGATTTTAGGCTTTCGCCAAGATGGCTAAAGCAGTTGATTTTTTTTTCGCCAATCCAAAATAGTTTTTGCCCATGGTGATTTGGCGAGCGGTTAGTGTGAGCCCAGAATAATAATAATACGGTAATAATTATTATTATTATTATTGTTATTGTTATTATTATTATTATTATACCTATTAATATCAGGCTACTATTATTAATATTAAGTTATGTCAAACATCAATTCGAAACCATTAATTTACTGCAATAATTCATTATCCATCTTTATTGTGTATTATTAAAATATGACATACATGGAAAAAATTGAGATCAATGGTCGGTCGGTCGGATATTTTTTTTTTTTAGTAATTAGGCCTACATGAAATAGGATAGGCCTGAAACTGCAGTCCCAATTATGAAGTGAGTAGGCCTAAGGGCTCGTAATTCGTAGGCACCACAACAGTTTAAAGAAAGATTTATTTGGCTTCAAAACGTAAAATAATAATGTGTATCTGATCCACATGATGACGCACGGGCAGGTCGAGCAAAACCATACTGTTGCTATGAAAAATGTCCAACCAAGTGCCCTCTATGTAATACAATCAAAGTAAACTTCGAGAAAAAAAAAGAGAAAAATATTTTGTTTATGGCCTAAAACCGTAATGTCTGAAATTGTCCAAAATACCGCAAGGTAATGTATATGATTTTTCATTCAAGCAACCACTCGTTGTACAGTAGTAAAGAATAGGTTAGCTTAGGCCTAGGCCTAGATCCGATGTTGTGTGCATGTATCATCGTCGCACTCGGTTCTCAAAATTATGCCTTCTATTTTATCAATTTTAAGCATACATATACTGTAATATGTCCCGATTTTGATCAAAATACATGTCTGTTTCGGATTTTATGTTCTAAATGTTAATTTTGGAGGGTATTTCTCGAATTTGTACTTGAAAAAATTTTTTTTTTTTTAAATGCTGACCCCATTTTTTGGAATATTTTGGTTGGTCGTGGAGGGCAACACAATATATATATATATTTTTTTTTTTTTTTGCCCTAGTCTAATTCTCTGACTCACCTTGGGCAGATAATCTGTTGTAATCTTAATGACGAATATGATATTAGATGCCAATATATTGTTATGCATTCGAGCCAACACATTAGCTTGTAAGTTTGGCAAATGCTCGGATATTGTCAAATGCTTTCTATTTTATTCTATTTTTATTTTTATTGTGCATCTCTATGGATGCATTAAAATTAATGCTCTACAAGTTCTTTTATAATTCCTCTCAGGTTGTTGTTGAGGCTGCCTAGACACTGTAGCGCTAGTAGCAAGTTAGTTATCTTTTGGGGAATATAAAGTATGAGAAAATCTGCTTTCTCTTTTTTGCAAAGAATGGCTGTACCAACAAACTGATTTCATGCTTTGTAGTGTCTCTAAGGTCATCAAATCTCCATCATAGAATGATGGATACCATGCGATGATTTTTCTTTTTCATTTTATTTGTAATGTGGACTTTGTTAACTGACCTTGTAAGGTCAGGGTTGATTTTTCTGTTGTAAGGACCAGGTTTCCGAAATAAAAGTTTGATTAATTGATTGATTGATTACCCCAATATTACTTCATTCAGTAAAAAAAAATATAATGAATTGAACAAATTTTGAGATAAGTAGAACAGAATTGTTATAATGGTAAATTTGACAGATATTAGAAGTTTGCAATGTTCAGGATATTAGATTATAAGTAATGAAAAAAATAAAAATAAAATAGGGCCTACTTTCCTTTTAAAACTAATTTACGTGGGGCTATAAAACACAGCAAACTGAAATCCTGAAATATTGTTAGCAGGTGCAGTAGGACTACATTATATCATAGCACAGGCGGGCAAAGTGCAGCCTGACAGCAATTTTTTTGCGGCCCACGGAAATTAATTAAAAACCTTATATGTGCAGCCTGTCAACAACATTGGAAACAGAAAAAACCTTGTTTTTTAGGGCCCGACACTGATAATATGTAACATTAAAACTAAGAATAAAGTGGTGTAAAAGCAGTGCTTGGAGATTTTTGGAAGCTCACTGGAAACATCAAAGGTTGGGTTCTGTCCTGTGTTAAATAAATTCACTTTGGCGCTTCGACCGATTTTTATACCCACCCCTGTATTATAGCATAATTGTGACATACCTACTTGCATTTTTTTATACCGACATTACAGATGGCTTGCAGGAGTATGTAATTCATTCATACAGAAATGCATTATCTTACAGCAATATCACTGTAATATTTGTTCGGTATAAAAGGGTGCATGCATGTAGTAGATGCAGTAGATCTAAAAAGATTTTTTGTGGATGCTAAAAAAAAGGTTAAATACCGAGTTGAGCCAGCTTTTCCCATATCTCGTGTGCTAATTCTGAACGTTTCTCAAGCGGCATTTCAGGTAATAATGATCCACAGCTTCTGATCAAGAGCAAGGCCTGATTTGGTGTTGCTACTTCTAAAATTAGAACAAAACAAATATGTTTTAAAAATCTTTACATATACAGTATCCTACACTATACGACCTTTTAAGACCCATTATAGGGTGCTGCTAGAATTTGCATAAATTCAGCATAGCCAAACTTCCTACTTGTGTAGACTTCAGGCCTGCGTGATGCCTGATTCTAGGGGACAAAAACATGTTTACCTACGTCAATAAGCATATGTGTACAACCAATAAATTACATCAGTATAAGCAGTACACTCAGGTTTTATTAAAAAATAACAGGGTTTAAAAACCATAGTGATGAGTTTCATATAAGTTCAAATAACAGACCAAATCGGCGCCTCAAGCTATTACCGATCATGTGACATATAGTGGGTAGTAAATGTAAACAGACCACATCGCAAACCATGGTGCACTCAGTTTGGACATAGTAAATACTGTAGAGAAAGTTAAAATGTTTTTTAGACAGCCACCCAAAGTAAAGTAAGGCTGTGTACAGCAGGCCTTTGTGATTTTATAATTACTTTGGCAATCTCTGAGCATTTTATTTAGGCTCTGGAATATGCTGCTAGTGTAGGCTACAAACAATGTATAGTAAGTGATTTACCAACTTGTAACTAGCGTTCCAACCAACATTTGCAACATCTCTGATGTTGCCTTACAGAAACAACATAGCCTGGTTGTAAAACTGCTGAAATGAACTTTAGCGGGAAAAAAGTAAAGGAAAATTAATTTTTGGTTTTTCTGAATCAGCATACCCTATAGTGTCTCAGAAAAAAAATCCCCATGCCTAGGGCTTGGGCAATTGTTTTTACAGCACTTTGAAATTTTGGCCTAAAATACCCTATTTTAAACTATTTAGGATGGGGGTAGGGGAAATAAATTTATGTTTTTGGTCACTTTTACATATACTGTGGATATGAAATGTAACAAGAATTTGGCTATATAGTTACTCATCACTCTCATTTAAAAATTTGATCGGAATGATGACGTCATCATGACAAATTCCAATATGACGTCCATTATGGTGGGAAAAACTATGTTTTTAATGTAAAAATAATGTTATTGTTATCAAAGAAATACAATCTCGATACATACAGTACAGCAATAAAAAAAAAACATATAGGCCCTATATATAATTAATGAACTAATACAAAGTTAACCCAACGAAAAAACGAAATAGTGAAATTTTCCTTTAAAATACCAATTTTTGGATCGGGGTATGGGAGACACTTTTAGAGCTTTTTAGTCACTTTTAGGGTTTTTTTTCTCTATAACTGTGAAAACTGACAGACCTTAGTTAAATACTTACCCATTATAGTCGTTCAGTGGCGGCCCCAGGGGAGTCTGATAGGGTGGGTCCAAACACAGGGCCGACTAGACCCTCGGTCAGAGTCCCGGAATAACCGTCCCTGGGCTTATGGGATAGTTTTTTTTAAGCTTAGTATGGCCCAAAATTTTGCTTTTAAGCCAAAATATTAGGGATTGGCAATCGAAATAATGTTATTCGGATAAGCAAATCTTTATTTGTGGTGTGGCGACCTTGTCGTGGCATAGGACGAAGGGAGTCTAGGCCTGTCTGACGGGAATTTCTCACCTCCCAAGCAAATTTGGAATGATGACGTCAACACACCAAATTCCCAGACTACGGCAATCAAAGTTAAAGGAAATGTTTATCTATTTAAATTTAATCTTTCTACACTACATTTTTCTTCTATCAATATTATTATACTATTATGTTGTTACTTTATAATATTATTAATATAGTATATAATTATTCTTATACGTTTAAAAAAATTTATAGTTTATAATTCACATTAATATTAGCATTAGTACTGTTTTTCTTACTATACTGATGTCATTATTATTATTATCATCATCATCTTCCTCACTGTCATCTCCATCCTCATTATACTCCCCATTGTAAGGAGGATGTTGATGATGAGGAAAAAAAAGATGATGAGGATGATGGTGAGGATGAAGATGATGGTGATTATTATTGATAATAATGGTTGTTGATAATAATGATTCTGATGATGGTGATGAGAATGATAGAAAATGATTAATGAGAATGATGATGATGATGAATGATGAGAATCATCCCTCTCATCCTCCCCCTCGTCCTCATCTTCATTCTCGTCCTCCTCATCATCATCCATATGATGATGATGGTGACTGATGATGAAGAGGATAATGATGAAAATGATGATGATAATGATGATGAAGACAGTAATCAGGATGATGATGAGGATGATGATAATAATGAGGATGATGGTAATGATGATTATGGTGATGAAGATAAGAATGATGATGGATAGGATGAGGATGATGAGGTTGATGAGGAGAAGAAAGATGATGAGGTAGATGATGATTAATAATGGAGGATGATGAGGGAGAAAATGATGCTGATAAGGATGGTGAGGATAATGAT
>NW_022736989.1:2737-6518 GCF_011630105.1 Anneissia japonica | reverse complement strand
ATTATAGTTTATAATTCACATTAATATTAGCGTTAGTACTGTTATTCTTACTATAATGATGTTATTATTATTATCATCATCATCATCTTCCTCATTGTCATCTCCATCCTCATTATAATCCCCATTATAAGGAGGATGTTGTTGGTGATGAGGAGGAGAAAAAAGATGATGAGGATGATGGTGAGGATGAAGATGATGGTGATTATGATTGATAATAATGGTTGTTGATAATAATGATTGTGATGATGGTGATGAGAATGATAGAAAATTATTAATGAGAATGATGATGATGAATGATGAGAATCATTCCTCTCATCCTCCCCCTCGTCCTCATCTTCTATATTCTATATGTGTACATTGCTTTGATGAGATTGTATTTTATACAGTAGTAATGATAATAATACTAATAATCTTACAAAAATAACCATTTTCCCCGCCAAGATAAATGCCATCTTGGAAATTGGCACTATGATCATTTCAATCAAATTTGATAAAGACAGTAAAGAGTAACTAGTTAACTATAAAAGCTATAAAAAAAGTTGCCCAAGCTCTAAGAATGGGGATTTTTTTTCTGAGACACTATATGATATACTGATTCAGAAAAACCAAAAATAAATTTTCCTTTACTTTTTTCCCGCTAATTTCCTACTGCACCCAGGCTACTGGTTTTAACTGATGGTCATAATATTAATTATAGGAACACAAAAACATCAAATTTAGGATTTTACAACATCTTGTAAGTACTTTAACTTTAATTTTGTAGACCATTACCTTTATAATGTGCTTTTAAAGGTTATATAACTAGGCCAATTTATTGTGAATATGTATGGGCTAGGCTGTTATAGCCTCATGAATCACTTTGGCCCTTTATATCCTTGGGTGCATTGAATTTACCACACCTAGGTCAAAAGTCACAAGGGTCACTATTTAGTGAAAATTATCAAATATTGCTAGTGACTGACGATTGGACCATTTGCATTAGACAGACTCCTACCAAACATGGGGTGTACACAGGTTGAGGTTAAAGGTCACAGTGGTTATCTCTTAAAAATGACTGGGTTCATTTTCTATTGAACATAGTGTCTCTAGTTCTTTCTTTCTTTCTGGCAACATTTTAAATAGCTACTAGTGGCAAACTACTGGACCGATTTTATTAAAACTTGGTCAGTAGGACCGGTGCCACCTCCCATTTATGTGTTGTTCACAACTTGGAGTCAAAGGTCACATCAGGGGCATTAAGGTCAAAAAACAAAAAATCGTATAAAAGACTACTTGTCTCACAAATAATGATTGGACCAGTTGCATTAGACAGACTCCTACCAAACAGTGTTCACAGGTTGAGGTTAAAGGTGGTTATCTCTCAAAAATGACTGGGTTCATGTTCTATTGAACATAGTATCTCTAGTTATTATTATTATTATTATTATTATTATTATTATTATTATAATTGATATTACGTAGTCTAACAAAAGATCGCCATTGACAAACAGCAGTAGAAAGTCGGTAATATTTAGAAAGGCGATGAAAGTTTCTTAATAAGTTGCTCAAAATGTGTCACTATATAAAATTTGAGTGAATCTTTCTTTTTTCTTTTCTTTGGCACACTCTGAAAGTATCCCCGTCCCCTTAATAGGGGTGTCCTTAATAGGGTTGGCCGTAGTGTTAAAAGATATATCGCCCCTCGTTTTACGGAAAAGTGTCCCCTTAATAATGGTGTCTTCTGAATAGGGGTGTCCCAAAGGAGGGGTTCTACTCTATTTGAAATAGTTCCGATGGCACTAAAAAGGCCTTTTGAACTTTTTTGTTGAAAGTGACGTGGATCTGTGTGCCACCATTTTTACTCAACAGACTCAAACCAACATGTCATCCAACGAGCGCAGCATACAATGACTGTGGTATTTATTGTCTATTGCTCCTCGGTTGCAAATTTAAACTGTGTCAGGATATCATTATTTGCTAGAAAATTGCCTGACAATTTGATGATTTCAAACTAACATAATTGACTACCTGTTTTCCTGGTACCTTTATGCAACACCTTTTTTATCTGTATGTTATATTCTGTGTAGAATTTCGAGCGATTGCCAATACATAACTGTTCGTACTCTTTGTGGGATCACAGTTTGCTTAACAAACAAATAGAAACAACCAAAAACAATAATAAAAGAAAAGAATCAATCGTGGCATCTAACAAATCATAGTTTCATTAAAGCCCTATGTCCTTTTATACTTTGATTTTGTAATTAAAAAGCATGACAAACAAGATGACTCGTCTGTAGCTTATGCAGTTTTATGTTTGTATGTGTTGTAACTTACGTCTTTGATCACATGTATTGATCAAAATGATTATTATATTTTGGATTTGTAAAGATAATACATTTTCAGTTTTTTTTTCTGATTTTAGGCTAAAGAAATTTAAATATTTATACTTTTTTAAATATACAAAAGATCCCTCACAACGAAAGAGAATGAACCACTGTAGTGTTAGTAGTACCACACATCCTATTATATAGGATCTGTGGCAACAAACCCGCTCTCGAAGCCAAGCCCGGATGTCAGAAAAACTTATCCTAGTCTTAAAGCTAGGCGTAGGCTGTATAAAAAGGTAGAAAGTTTATCAAGTTTGAAGGGAAATTTTTCTAAATTCAGCCGTTACGAAAATTGTTCCTTTTGAGTAAAATAACATCTAATGAGGAAGTATAAAACAAACCAGACCTCTAAATGATGGATACCGTGTGTTGTGAGAGACGATTTAAAGTTCTGTCCTTAGTACCCCCACTTTATGTGGTGGTGCTGTTTACTTATTTAGCCTCCGGACGATAGGACCCAGAAATACAACTAAAAATACAAATATTATTTTAAACATAGTGATTTAAATGTCTGGTTTAATACACATAAAAATAACTTATAATTAGTTTGAATATTGATTTCTCTTTGTAATATCTGATATACTGCAGGTATTCCTGTACCGATAAATTTGCTAGCATACAGAAGAATCCATCACTTATCTCTCTGGGTCAGAAAAATATCGTCATTTAGCAATCTATAGTTAAAAGCATTTTTTAAAAACCAAAACGCCTACTCGAGAAGACACCAGTTTTCGGGTATCTCTGAGATCACCCTGATTGGGAGGTTTTATCTCTGAATTAGTGAAAAGGTTCATATGGATCGCTAGGTTGTATCTGTTAAGAATTTCTTTTTGATATATCAAAAAAAAAAAATAATAATAATAAATACGTTAACTTACGAAATTGTTCCCAAGGTGCATGGACTCACTCATGATCAAGCTGTGTTAAAAACCAGCGAAAGCTCGAGAATAAAACGTAAGTAAACGTATTATTCAAAACATTTTCTTATATGATCATCAAAAAGAAATCCTTACCAAATATCCCTGAATTTGCTGATATTGAAGTTTGTTCTACTGAGTTTGGTCACCGCAGGTGGAGTCTCAACTTTGGTCTCTAATAACTTGATTCTTTGGAGGGTACGAGGTAAAAGCAGGTGATCATACCATCCTTTAAAGAAAATCGGTCTATTTAAAAAAAAAAAGGTGATCTCTAATAAGCTTGCCTAGGGGCGTGATGTAAAGAGAAAGAGTAATGGCCAGAGAATTGAACCTTAGGCACGCCACAGCATAGCAGTTTAGGGGCAGATTTGTATTGCTTGAATGAGACGAACTGGTACCTGCTGGACAAATATAATTTGAACCACTAAATAGCTGTCTCTCATAAGCCAAGATTAGTGAGCCGTTGCAGTAAGATAGAATGGTCGACAGTATCGAAGG
>NW_022736989.1:870-2313 GCF_011630105.1 Anneissia japonica | reverse complement strand
GATAATGCCTTCTTCCAAATTATTCTGCATTCATGGATTGGAGTTAATGCGTAAATATAATATTTATTTCATATTTCTGGACATTTTTGGGGTATATGATCAATTCACATGATAGATTACATCTATAGGATGCCATAGAAACAAAAATCCAAAAATCTCAAAAAGTGGAGTTAATGCCTTTTTCCAAATTACGGCAGTATTGCCCCGGGGCCCTTAATGGCTCTCGACGCCACTGGAAGAAGTACAGCATTATTGGAATCCAGAGACAAAAGGATATCATTATAAAGTTTTAGAAGGGCTGTTTCAGTACTTTGAAATAAACAGATTGAAATGGGTCAAGTAATATGTAATTTGTTAAGTAATCTTTAAGTTGTAAAGCAACAACTTATTCAATGATTTTAGAGATGAAAGGGAAAATGGATATTGGTCTGAAGTTGGACAGGCAATTTTATAAAGTAGCAAAATGTCCTATATTGATATTAATAATGTCACAAATCAAACCAAGAAACTCGGCAAGAAATGTCTTTACAAGAATGTGGGAAATGGATTAAAAATGGAGGTTTTGTTATTGGAACGCATAATGATATTGAAAATTTCAGGACAACTTGGTGTAAACGCAAACAACGTTGAACTTGGGTTACTTCAAAGCAAAAAGGGCCAAGCGGGACACCACAACTGTCAAGAGTATACCGGACGTTAACAATTTTAGAATGAGAGAATTTACTAAACTGCTTACCGAGTTTAGTAAATTTACTAAACTGCTTACCAATTAAATGGGACACCATAGTTAGGGTTACCAATCAATTTTGACACAATCTTGTAGAGAACTTTTAAGATAAGATCATACAAATATCTAAAATTGGCCTGGATACACATGTTGTTGATCTTACACCGAAAGATACTCTGACAATATGACAAAAGCCACAACCCTCTAGATAAGGTACCGCTTATCCCTCAGACTTAAATTTCACTGTTAAAAACGTTGATAGTATCTTAAAGAAGGATATAACTCCTTGTTCGCGACCTAATACAATGTATTCTTTTTTTTTAAATAATCTTTGGACAAGTTTATCTTATTGGTTCCTAGCCCTAAGTAGCTTTCCATTTATTAATATCTTGTTTCCGGTCATTCATCACTTTTAGGTGGACAGGATACTTCCCTTATAATTATTAAATAAATCAAGAAATCAAGCCATTTAACCAGACTACCAAGAGGATTGCTTAAGAGGACAACCACCAAGTACTAAGTATAGGAACTATTTTTCAAACTTTCAGATTCCTCTCCTTAAAAGTTAAAAAATAAAAAAGGCAGTGTCTTTGTGGTCATATGCTTATAAGAAAAGGGCGTATCATCTCTGTTATTAAACGTATTTGAATTTCCAACCAAAGCTTTAACAGACTAGTTTGTTAAGGCGCCTGTATATATATCTCTTATACACATCT
>NW_022736989.1:0-758 GCF_011630105.1 Anneissia japonica | reverse complement strand
AGGCGTGTAAGGATTTTATTTTCGACTATTGCAGTTTCATGCAATGTGCAATCGTCAGGTCTGAGTTATTGAGCAGAAAGGATGGTATATATATACGTGTTGTGGAATTTACAGCTGGGAGAAAATTTTTTCATTAGGAACAGGTATATTGTAAGTGATGGGCGTGAGGTTTGTAGAAAGTGGGCGTGGAAATTAACAGTTCTTGAGCATGTATTTGTTGCGGTGACGACAGGCGGAGATCAACTCTGATCGTTTGTTTAATGTTTTGTTACGGTCGGATGCGATGATGTAATACTTTTCTGTTAGGCATAGGTTGCAGCGTTTAGTGATATTGTTATATGGGGGTGCTCGTTTTATTATGTTCCATTTAATGGTGAAGGGGGTGTTGCTTTCTTTCAGTTCCCATATGTATTTTGACAGTCTCGTGCTGTTCTGATGCTTGCGATGATTAAAGGAGTGCTTGTGTGTGGTGTATCTGCATCTAAAATTGTTCTCCGTTAATCCAATGTACTGTTTCGTGTCGTTTTGAGTTGTGATTTCGGCTTTGTAGACCACGTTCTGGGTGAGGCAGTTTCCCTCCAGCGGGCACTAATTTTTCTGTCTGCAGTTGCAATTGCCGTTTACAGGATCAGGTTTTCCGGGATTTAGTATCTCCCAGCTGTAAATTCCATAACACGTATATATATACCATCCTTTCTGCTCAATAACTCAGACCTCACGATTGCACATTGCATGAAACTGCAGTAGTCGAAAATAAA
>NW_022736988.1:0-734 GCF_011630105.1 Anneissia japonica | reverse complement strand
ATATAATTAAAACACTTATCATGTACTGTAAGCATATATGTATTAGATAATAATAACGAATATTTAAGAAATAGAAAAGGATATTTTTTTATGAGTCAGGTACCTACCCTCAGTTGTCACTAATGTTGTAGGTGGTGCTGCTGTGGTAGGTCCTATAGAAATATAAAAAAAAATACAATATCATAATTACTACTCGTGTTAGCATTTCAATTTTAGCTAACTGAAAATTACTTTTGAAATATTTATTTCGGTATGAGTCAAAAACCTATCGTCAGTTGTCACTACTGATGTTAGTTCTGTTGTTGTGGTAGGTTCTGTAGAGTTATAAAAATTAAAACATATAATAAAACACTTATCAAGTACAATAAGCATATATATTAGATAATAATGACGAATATTTAAGAAATAGAAAAAGAATTTTATTTTTCTATTAGTCAGGTACCTACCCTCAGTTGTCACGGATGTTGTAGGTGGTGCTGCTGTGGTAGGTTCTATAGAAATAAAAAAAATATATATAATATTCACTTATCATGTATAATAAGCATATATATTAGATAATAATGACGAATATTTAAGGAATAATAAAAATATTTTTTTTGTAGGGGTCAAGTACCTACCCTCAGTTGTCATTGATGTTGTAGGTGGTGCTGCCGTGGTAGGTTCTGTAGGAATAAAATAATAAACTATTTTATATTTCACTACTCTAAGCATTTAAATTTAAGCTATTATTGTAA
>NW_022736987.1:0-1029 GCF_011630105.1 Anneissia japonica | reverse complement strand
ATATATATACATATATATGCATGTACAATATTGACTGACGTTTGTAAAACACGCGTCTGTAAAGTTTCATTGAAACATATATCCTCGAGCATGAAGAAAACAATGGAATTGCAGCCCACCTTGCGTAAATTCTGTATTTAGGTACGGGGCAGAAGTAGGCACTATTTAAGGTGAGATGCTCTAGTTCTGCTTAGTGTAAGTATAACTGATTGGCTTACAGTATACCATCAAGCCAATGTAATAATATTACGTACATTTTAACCAAAATAATAATAATAATATGTCGGTCTTATATAGCGCTTCATGCACAAAGCCTCTAAGCGCTTCACATTACTATCCCGGTCATTGGATCAAAAAACACATATGGAACACATACTCACATACATAAGTATACAAATAAATAAGATACTTAATTAGGCCATTTATTAAAATTAAGTTCACTGAAGGTTAACTACAGAATTTATGCAATGCAATTAACGTATTATAGGTTGTAGAAACTGTAGTAAAAACCTTTTTGTTTGATATTCAAATTAGTCTTAGTGAAAGAACATAATAGTTCAAATGTTATATGAAGCAGTGGGTTGGCCCAGGGCCCCACCCTCCTAAATTTTTGAAAATTATTCGCTGCGGTCAAATCCCATGTCCCACCACCACCCACCATCGACTGAAAGCTATATATGCTATCTAGAAGTTGCTCTTGCTGTGGTGTCATTTCAGCAGTTTCCTGATTTTTGTAGTTTTAAGTGTCTGCCAATGAATATTCATTACCATTACAAATACAATTGACAATTCTCTGGAATACACAGGTGGGTGCATCCAGGATATTAGATAAAAATGGCCACAGAAACACTTCAGTTTAATTATTAGAATAAATAATATTAATTGTTGAAAGGTATAAATAGAGATTATATATTTGCTTTTCCATTGGCGTGTACAAATATACACAGATATATATAATATAATATAAATCATCAAAGGTATATATACAGTGTTTAAATAAGGACATATATATGGACAAATAAGGACATA
>NW_022736986.1:0-568 GCF_011630105.1 Anneissia japonica | reverse complement strand
CGTCGTCGTTGAATTATTATTATTGATATTATTAAGAATGATTATTGGTACTGTTATTGTTGTTATACAGTACTAACATAAATACCGTATGTTTGTGGAGTATACTATACATTCCAGCAGTTTCGTCCATCTGCGGCTTGTATGTTATAGCGATGCTTAAAATAATGGTGCGGATATCACAATGACTGATTACGTACGTTTTGTTCATGCCTGTTAACATGACTAAACTGTTCCATGCCTTTGTACTTGTTGTATTCTTACTCCAAGAAGTGTGATCCAAACTAATAAATGACATTTTGGATATTATTATAATAATACTGTACTTTTTCAGAATATGATAAATATTTGTATGTAATTGATATTTTGTATGTAAATACAATGATGCCTTTGGGCTTTTTAACTGTATATGATGTATTTGAAATAAAAAACATATTATTATTATTTAGCAACACATCCACAAATCATTATTTTACTGTGTTTCATTCATCATATCCTATACCGTATATATATATATATAGGGCCTATATATATATTTATATATATAATATATATATATATACGTATATAT
>NW_022736985.1:422-936 GCF_011630105.1 Anneissia japonica | reverse complement strand
AATTATGTTTAGGCCTATGTCTTTGATGTGCAGTAAGAGTGCACATGTACGACGTCTAAGTGAAGGCATACCTATTCTTGTAACTAGGTTTAGAATGATTGGTGACTACGTAATTGTAACACTATAGGTACAATGATTGACTTACCTGAAACATTTTACAGGTTCTGAATCGTTTCACTTCACATGACGGTCTAGATTTTACCAGGAAGTTTATTGGCATCCCAAATTCAAATAGTTGTATATATGCGTCATTATATATGGACTTTTCTTTACCGTCACGTAGACTATTATTGAATTTAAATAAGGTGGACCCATTCTATGCACAAATATGAAAATCTTGACCCATTTTCTTAAAATTTTTCTCATTTTAGGCTAAATATGAGAAATCTAGACACATTTCAAATAATTTGGACTCATTTTATGCATTAAACTGTATAATTTGGACCCATTTTTTAAAATGTGGACCCATTCTTCGTATGAATCGGAGTAGACTTTTAGAACACAATCTGAAAGT
>NW_022736985.1:0-313 GCF_011630105.1 Anneissia japonica | reverse complement strand
TGTTTCATGAGGTACTTCCTCAATCATCAGGTGCTAGGCTCTGAATGAGACTGCAGAATAACAATCATGCATGGTGGAACTGTTAATTGCTGTATAGATTATATTGTTATATAGTTTATTGGTAAATAAGTTAATTAGTATACTCATTATTATTCATAGAGGTGATTAGAAGCTCTGTATTGTATAGGCCTATGTATATTGGTACCGCAGTAGAAATTTTCTTCTATGCCTACATGCACTAATCATTACATTCCTACGGTTAAGTGAGCTTAATTCAGGGTTACATATAATGAAATATTTCTCGAGCAAACAC
>NW_022736984.1:0-832 GCF_011630105.1 Anneissia japonica | reverse complement strand
CATACACAACTCTGCATTGCTCCGCCATCTTGTCAGCACTCTAGTTGTTTAATAGCTCTATGAGATCAAAGGACTGTACGCACGCGCTATGTTCGAGAGCGGAGATGTGCGTCCTTTTGTTGAATTACCTTGGAGAGACGCACTACATTCACTGAGTGACGCGCTTGGCGTTCCATAGAAATTACCGGCGGCTCAACCGGTCATAATCCCTTTTGCACACCCCATATAAAATCACTTTTATAATGGTAATTGTCCAAAATATGGTAAAAATGAATTTTTTTTACAGGTTTTTCCGCCATGCTTCGGAAGGTAATGCATTGACATCAAAGACACTAGAAATATTGACATTGAGGTTCTGTAACGCATTCACCTCTCCAGAAATGCGTTCACCTTGACCTGTACCACATTCACTACGTACACGTTACATTTCATCCTGCGTGTATGCCTATTGTATGTATAGGCCTAAGTATTCTACAATAACTGTATGTATTACTGTATCTGCTTCGTATTTGTATTTGTGTTTAGCCCAGAGACAAATCTAGTTAACTTCTTATGAATAATGTTTTGAAAGATGGTATTTTGAGATTTTTGCTATGAAAAAAATATTTCAATATCAGAAAGACAGCCATGGTTAACATGAAGGTCATTATACGTGGCTCTAATATGAAGTAATAGAAGTTTAAATCTTATTAGTATGTTCATTGATTTTACCAGGAGCATTTCTATTAGTTTGACCAAAGTACCCCCAACAAATGTTTTATAAATTTAAAAAAAATGAGGATAAAAAGAAAACAATATCATAAATTTTCTTACCTCAGCGCCAGCCATACTG
>NW_022736983.1:0-699 GCF_011630105.1 Anneissia japonica | reverse complement strand
AACCACCATTATGGTGACCATTTTAAAGTTACTGTTAGTGTAACTTAAAACCTAACTACTTTAATTATCATTCCAGATGGGAGAGAGACATTGTTTTTAATAACCAGACAATGGATCAGGCCGTGATAGGGGTCCAATTTATGAGTTGAGATGCACGATTTAGTAAATTATTTATTGTATGAAATGCTATATTATATATACTTTCCTACACAAAACAAATGATTAATTACAGAAGGTTTTATATAAATGCATTTAATAAGAAATATAACTCAACTGGTCTTAAATTGTTTCCCCGGCCCTCTATTAAACATGGTACATTCCTCAACTGGGTGGTGAAATTTGAAAGCTAACAGAACAGTCTTCATCGACATCTCTCTCGCTTGCTGCACCCTTTGTTGTTGTGATGTCCTCCTTTTATTCAGTAATAATTGGGGTAATAATCGCAAACTGATATTTTATTGAAATAGTTAATACCTGTAGCAATGTCTATGTACTAGTTAAATGGACGTTCTTCCGTTGAAACTCAACCTAGCCTAGGATAGCCGCTAGGCCTATTCTGTTACCATTTGGAAAAAAAGAAAGAGTCCGCAACATGCCAAGGTCTCTAGGCCTATGCACAGTCAGTATTGTGGTGAGTAAAGAAAACATAATCTCCTTTCGTCCATTAATGTACGCCTTCCACATTACGCCTAGTTACTT
>NW_022736982.1:0-1253 GCF_011630105.1 Anneissia japonica | reverse complement strand
TTAAGAGTCAACAAGATGCATTATGATAAAGTATATGCTCATGACTCATAACTTTATAGGCATATAGGCCTACCAAAACAATATTTTTATATATATATATAAGGCACATTGCTTATTTTAACAAATACCTTTATGCATTCATTTTTTAGGTGGCTTGTAGGGTTTGCCATCGATAAACAGCCGACCATTACGAAAAACTGGTTTTCTTTTTTTAGCATAGGCCTTCGCCGTGATATTAGATAGCCTACGCTTTATTTTTAAATCTGCCTCAAGTAGGTCTTCAGTTATAAACATGTTTGATGCAGTTTTCCTAAGTACTTTTTTTCCTTTAGCTAATACTTGATTTCTCTGTGGTATGTACACAAAATTGCGATAATGTGTCTTGACTTATCCGATCGCTGTTTTCCGGTGCGGTGACAGTTTTCAATAGTGATATCAGGAAGACCAAGATCGTTAAGTCTGAAAGCATTTAATATTTCTTTAGGCTTTAGCAATTCTTCTTTAATTCCACCAACTCTTAAGTTAAAGCTTCTACTGTAACATTCCTGACTAATTAGATGTTTCTCCATGTCCGCCATTTTATTTTGTAAGACCACCATTTTGAATTTAATGTCCTCCATTTCCAATTTGTTTTACTTCATCGTTTGCTTCTTTTGCAGTATCATTTGCAAATTTTACTAACTTTTCCATATCTTTAAATCATTTTTCGAGTTTGGTGAGTCGTTTGTTATATGACTTAGTATTTTCTAATACTTTATCAAGTTTACCGTTTAGTTGCTCAGACAGTTTACCATGTTGATCAGCTAATGTTTGATTTTCCCGCACTTCAGGTAATTCAGGTTCCTCTTCAGGTTCAACTGCAGGCTTAGATAAGTTTCCTAATTCTTTTTCTGTTGTTTTTGTACGGAGCCCCTAATGGGACATGGTTAAAAAAAATATTAAACTA
This sequence comes from Anneissia japonica, assembly GCF_011630105.1. Classification (NCBI taxonomy): domain Eukaryota; kingdom Metazoa; phylum Echinodermata; class Crinoidea; order Comatulida; family Comatulidae; genus Anneissia; species Anneissia japonica. The sequence goes on along the minus strand of NW_022736982.1, from coordinate 307 downwards.
TTTCGAGGGAACGAAATAATATTTCGAGGAAACGAACTCATTTCGAGGGAACGAAATAATGTTTCGTTCGAACGAATTATTATTTCGTTCCCTCGAAATATTATTTCGTTCCCTAGAAATAGTATTTCGTTCCCTCGAAATAGTATTTCGTTCCCTCGAAATATTATTTCGTTTCCTCGAAATATTATTTCGTTCATTCGAAATAATATTTCGTTCCCTCGAAATATTATTTCGTTCCCTCAAAATAATATTTCGTTCCCTCGAAATATTATTTCGTTCCCTCGAAATATTATATCGTTCCCTCGAA
>NW_022736981.1:0-1034 GCF_011630105.1 Anneissia japonica | reverse complement strand
GCCAAATGATCGATGACAAAATAAACCAATAATATAATTCAAAAATATTACGATACTTTTGGGAACGATCATTTCAGGCAATGCCTGAAAACTTTATTAGGCCTAGCCATTGCTAGGCCTTACGCTTCATAGATGTTTCGACAGATCCTACTGTCATCATCAGTGTACAGAGATTCCATATAGGCAATCTTATTTAAACGAAGTGAAGTTTGTAATTTCACTGAAAACAAATTTTTGATTTTAAATGATCCTTCACTGAAAACAATTTTTTTGATTTTAAATGAAGAAAAAACCAACTTAAATTCAAAATCATTACATAAAAAAACGAATTTTATGCGAGGCAATCTTAGAAAAGTGGTCGATATATGGACTTTTGAAATAAAGGGCGGTGGTGGGTGTGGCATCTCCAATGGCCTCTGATGATTTGGAACGTTTATTGGGGGAGCATACAGAATCAAAATATTTCGAAATTATTTTATTGATGTGTGTAGCGGAAAGCTATTTTTCTTTAGGATGGATATTAAGGCTTTATGGTCTTCATGAAAACCCATCCAGCTCACAATTAATTTTGAATGTCCTGTCACCTAGCGTCCAGACCAGTCCGAGTTTGTAATTGAATGAACAAAAACTAAAATAATTAGTGAGGAGCGCACTAGATGTAGGTTTCCGGGGAAAAAAAATTGTTTTCAGTAAAGGATCCTGTCCCTGCCGGTCTCCGCTCTCGTGTTGTATATAAATTTGTGTGTGCTGACTGTACTTAAGAATTCAGGCAAATGCATGCAAACTTGTAGCAAGGACTGTTTCCGTATTTCTGACTCCGCCCCATCAATTCATCATCTCAAAATAAAGGAGGCATTACATATTCAATGGGAGCAGCCCTCATTCAACAAACAACTTTACCATGTTAATTTAAATTTGTCATTCTTTTTTTCTTCATTCCGTTTACCATTAATTATACATTGTTTTTAATCATGATCTTGGTGTTTACAACTTGATACGGTTGAATTACGTATAGATTGACGTATTACAAACTT
>NW_022736980.1:0-2273 GCF_011630105.1 Anneissia japonica | reverse complement strand
ATCGCGTATGAAACAAAATGGCTTCTAAATTCTCAATGTCGCAACTCTCTCTATCTACGGCTCTGCGCAGCGCGGTAGAAGTACGCCCGCTATAAACTCAGTAAGCAGAAAACAAAAGTACAGTATCTTGTGGAGAACAGATAAACAGACAAACGGACCATGCGCGGTGGAGTACTGGATAATAAAAAACATACAAGCGTTAGTTGGCGTCCTACACTAGTTACGCTCTCAATGAGCGTTGTTGGCTCTCTTGTTCTATTTATACTCTTTGATAATATTGTATAATAAAGTTAGCGGCCTCCAGTATAGTTTAATTCCATTTAATCTTTTTAGCAGTCGAATTTCATGTAACTCTATTTATAGATTATTATTTTTTTTTTTTATAGATTTCACTACTTTATATCCAATTTCATATTTGCTGCGAAGCAGCCAATTCATATTCTTGACAGCAATTTGACCTCTGAAAGGTCATTGTTTGTCAAAAAACAAGGGCCTAAGACGACTGAAAAGCGGAGTTTCCTTCTTTCGTTCTGCCGGGTAAAATCAATTACTTTAGGCGACGTTTGTAGACTAACCTACTTGTACCAACGTCCGCATGTCCCGCTAGCCTTATCCTACTCTAGGCCTAGACTAGCTAGGATCCTAGCCTTGAAGGGAAGGTCCCAAATGAAAAATAACGTCGCTCCTTGATAGCTAACATTGTCTATTTAACATCACAATAATTCATTATTAGACCTATAGTTTTTTTTTGAATTGTACTCCACAAATCTCAGCCGATACCTCGCACAACTCGTTAACGTCTCGTATCTATTGTCGTGACGTCATGGCTCGCTGGCTCACACTTCTTGTGACGTCTCGCACTTGTGATCAAATAACACGCTGGCTCGCACTTTGGCAACACTCTTTGGCAGTCAACTCACCCCTAGAAAACCCGCCCTTGGAAACTTGCCCCATAAATAAATGTACACTTCCTAGACCATGCAGTCTTCAAAATAAAAATTGTAATCTTTGGTAATCAACTACATTTTCCACATACATAGAAATTTTTGAAACTTTATTAAAAAAAAAACCTAAACCATAATTCAGCACTATAGACACTTTTAGACAAAAATGAAAAATTACGACTTTGTTACCCAATGAGAAGTGTTCTAATATTATAGACAATGGGTCGTGTCTCATATTATTTGTTATATTTTTATTATTCATTATTTTCACTTGACTCGCTAAAATAATTTTGTTAGAAGAACATTTATATGCAGTTGTACTTCGCAGCACTTCTCTTGCAAGTTGCAATTTCTAGTATAAATACTGTATAATCAGGGGCGGATCCAGAGATGTCCAAAAGGGGGGGGGGGGAAATTTGGGCCGACGAGACAACAATGTCCTAGGGGGTCCGGGGGCATGCCTCCGCGAAATCTTTGTGTTCTAGACGCCCGAAAATAACATTTGAGGCGTTCTGGGCTATCACTTTTTCTTTTTCTTTCTTTTTTTCTTTCTTTTTTCTTTTTTTACCTCCCAAAAAGGAGGGGGGCGGGGCCGGGCCACCCCCCCCCCCCTAAATACGCCCCTGATAATTTACTATTTTTGAGCAGTTCTTTAATCCTCGCCGATTGACCGAGAGAGCCCTTCGATGGCAAGCATTCTTCAATTAGGCAATCCTGCCATATAGACCCTTAAGTAGCTCCTGTTATTTTTGCAAATAAATGATATGTAAGACCAGCAAGAATTAATTAAATATGTATATCAAAATGTAATTAAAATCTGTATATAGGGTATATAGATTGTTGCTCTTTAAATTAGAATATGAGCGAGCCCTATACAAATCTTATGTTATTAATTTGATTATTATTTATAAATATTAAAATAGTATAGGTCAGTTGGCAGCAATATATAAATTGTGCTTTGCTGTAAATGTTATAAATTGTAAGTGTTAATTGACATACAGGATCTGTGATATATTCAACTTTTGTAATTGTGTAACGTATATTATTGTATTAAAAGTCTCTGTTTTAATATTGTATTATGGCTGTACAGTATGTTACTTTTATGAACAAACTGCAAGAGCGTGTCTGCTGTTTTAAAAGCGTCGTTTCCAAAATAAAGTTATAGTAATTATAAAATTTCCATGTCATTTTGGAGTGACATTCACACTATTTGTACTTAAGTATTGATACGCATCCTAATGGTTAAATTGCCTATTTAACTCTCCGTTAGATTTATCTATACTATTTTTTTCATTTAATTTTTAGTTGTAACGTAATACTAGCTTGCCT
>NW_022736979.1:0-1738 GCF_011630105.1 Anneissia japonica | reverse complement strand
AAAACACTTTACCTAACTGTTTTCAAGAGGGGAAAACCTTGAATTTTGAAGAACTTTAAAAGTCATTAAAATACATTTCAGAAGTCAGGAAATCTCATTTCCCGCCATCTAGAAATCGAAGTTTTCCCGGGGGAACACGGACCTTTTTCTTTGATTAATTGAATCATTTTTCAAGAGGGGGGGGGGGTACACCTTGAATGTTGAAGAAATTAAAAGTCATTAAAAAACACCTCAGAAGTCGGGAAAGCTCATTTCCCGCCACCTAGGAATCAAAATTTTCCCGTGGAAGAACCACAGGACCCCCCACCCCTTTCTTTGTGGGATTTATCGATTCATGGAAAAAAATACGTACCGGTATGCAACTTACTCAATCTTTTTTTATGTTTGTATACACATAAGGCCTTTACTGTAACAACAATGGGAAATAATTATCTGACCGTTTTCAAGAGTGGAAACCTTTAATTTTGAAGAACTTAAATTAAAGTCATTAAAAGATACTTCAGAAGTCGGGAAAGCGCATTGCCCACCATTTAGAAATCAACATTTTCCCAGGAAGAACTCGAACCTCTCTTTCTTTGGGTCCATTGATTCATTATAATAATTTTCAAGAGGGGAAAACTTTAAATTTTGAAGAAATTAAAAGTAATTAAAAGACTTCAGAAGTCGGGAAAGCTCATTTGCCGCCTTCTAGGAATCGGACCCCCCTTTCTTTTTGGGATTCATCGATTCATAGAAAATTCGTATGCAACTACTCATTTTTTTTAAAATTTGTATGTATGTATGCACACATAAGGCCTTATTTACTGTAATAACAATGGTAAAAAAATACCTGACCGTTTTCAAGAGGGAAAAATCTTGAATTTAAAAGTAATTAAAAGACACCTCAAAAGTCGGTAAAGCTCATTTCCCGCCTTCTAGGAATCAAAATTTTCATGGGGGAGAACCCCCAGACCCCCTTTCTTTTTGGAATTTATCAATTCATGGAAAAAAATCGTATGCAACTACTCAATTTTTGTTTGTATGTACACACATAAAGCCTATCTACTGTAATAACAATGGGAACAATTTACCTGACCGTTTTCAGGAGGGGAAAACCTTGAATTTTGAAGAACTTAAATTAAAGTCGCTAAAAGATACGGTACTTCAGAAGTCGGGAAAGCTTATTTCCCACCATTTAGAAATCAACATTTCCCGGGAAGAACCTGAACCTCCCTTTTCTATTTGGGTTCATTGATTCATTATAATAATTTTCAAGAGGGGAAAACCTTGAATTTTGAAGAACTTAAAAGTGATTAAAAGACACCTCAGAAGTCGGGAAAACTCATTTCCCGCATTCTAGGAATCAAAATTTTCCCGGCGGACCCCCTCTCTTTTTGGGATTCATCGATTCATGGAAAATTCGTATGCAACTACTCATTAAAAAAAAATTATGTATGTATACACACATAAGGCCTATTTACTGTAATAACAATGGGAAAAAATTACCTGACCGTTTTCAAGAGGGGAAAACCTTGAATTTTGAAGGAATTAAAAGTAATTAAGACACCTCAGGAGTCGGGAAAAAGCTCATTTTCCGCCATCTAGGAATTAAAATTTTCCCGGGGGAGGACCCCCCTTTTCTTTGGAGCTTAGCTATTCATTGAAAAAAGAATACGTATGCAGCTACTCATTTTTTTTTAAATGTATGTATACACACATAACAGGCCTATTTACTGCAATGAGAAAGTTTACCTTACCG
>NW_022736978.1:0-892 GCF_011630105.1 Anneissia japonica | reverse complement strand
ACATGTTACGGACAATCTGAACGTAAGACGAACATGATTTTTGAAAATCCAGAAATGTATATAATAGGCGTATAAGGCAACCCCACGTTTTTCATCCTACTTTGCTCTTTTAAAATTCGTCTTATACGCCAGAATATAGACACGATTGAAACCCAGCCATCACAAAAAGTCTCCGTGTTGTTGAGGTGGAATAGCATTAGAAACTTTGTCGCAAGCTGTCTGATATCATTTTTGCTTCTATCTAAAAATTGACCAATGACTTCAATTCAAAACAGAAGTGTATTCACACGGTAAATTTTATCAAGCTAAAACCTTGGTTTCTAAAAGAATCGCTACACAATCGCTAAAAATTTTTTTAATGCAATCGTCGCAATAGCGTAGCAGTCTTCGATGCAATCGGGAAAGCGCCCCGATATCGATCAGCCAATCAGCATCGACGAAAGCCGTCGGCTAAATAGCGTGTATCAATTTTGTAGAAACCATGCATCGGGGTTCATTTGTTGGAATTCTTTTGTCGGCTCTTTGCAACCCAAACATTGGTAGCGACCCACAAGATGCAAAACAGAAGTTTAAAATATTGTACTGTATCACAAAGTTCTTTTGGAATGACTCAATTGACTACCAGCCTAATTTGCCATATATTGCAGCATTTCAAGGATAGTTGAAGCTATTGGGTATAATTGGAGGTTTTTAACTCTCTTTCGATTTTGTTTAGAACAATAGAGCACGCGTAATAAATTGGTAACAAACACGATAAAACAATAACCAATGATGCCTTAAATGCTTTGATAGGTCTTTATAAGCGTTTGGGCAGTCCACAAGTTACGAATTACATTACTTCTGTGGTAGATTGAACATCTTGCTACTAAAAGCAAGTCGCAAAACATTCCTT
>NW_022736977.1:0-577 GCF_011630105.1 Anneissia japonica | reverse complement strand
ATATTTTCATTGAACCCTGCTCTGAAATAGTATTTTTGTAGTTTTAGAGTGCCATTTCCTGGCATCTAGAGGTGCCAATGTACAAAATTTGCTCACCTCAGCCCGACCGTGGTATGACTGAGGTGTACCTTTTTAAAAAGTATTGCCTATATCGAAACTAAGCATACCTAAAATTGAATTGAAAACTGAAAAGTTGTTAATCTTATTAATGAATAGGTAAGGATTACTCTGGTCAATTTTTATTAACCTTATATATATGTAAATGTACATCAATTATATATTTATATTTAATTATAATAAAGGGTTATAAGTATTTATTTTAATAGAAATTGAGCTATTATTATTATATAACATAGATTATACAGTAGTAGTACAGTATTTTGTGTTTCAATGTTTTTTGTTTTATGAAATGTTTCTCAGTTTGTTATGTTCTTTGCTGGGATCTGCGGAAGACCGGGGATGTTATCCCTGAGCAGTCCCCCAGGATATAAACAATAACAGAAAGAAAGAAAGAAAGATTCTCTCCAATCGACCCGCGGCTCGGTCTAGCCAAACGACTCGGATATATATATCCTTT
>NW_022736975.1:0-1694 GCF_011630105.1 Anneissia japonica | reverse complement strand
CCACCTTTCTGAGCTTTTGGGAGTTAACTAAAAACAGGAAATATTTTATATAAAATCTTGTATATTCATTTCATTTCATTTATTTATTCGACCAGTTGCTTAATAACAATTTAGAACTTACAGATTAGTGGAGGAAGCAAAGGGAAGGGGGAACAGCTGGCCCGGGCCCCTAAATTTTCGCAAATTAAAAAAAAAATGGGGAAAAAAGAAAATTATATTCTAAAATTTATGTCTGAGAATGTCATTTCCGAGGTATCATATTAATCATAAATATCCTTACCTACACTACATCTTTGAAAGTCCCCCACCCACCCCCACTTCAAAATTGCAATCTCCCGGAAATGACTTCTTCCAACTTGGGACCCCTGCCATTCGGATTCTGGATGCTCCCCTGATAATTAATCATTCAGTACATGGTACGGGTTGTCCATCTTCACAATCGCTACGTGACCCGATCACCTCGTTCCCCCTTGACTAATCTAGGTCTAGGAGGATAGGCTGTTCGCTGATTTAACAATCCCACACGTGTGTAGTGTTACTTGTCCTACCAGATAGATCACATAAATGCAATGTGGATATTGCTAATCCTGCACTGTCTTTATGAGACAATAAATTGTTCGATATATTTTTTTTGTAGCTTACTTGTTGTATCTGTGTTCGAGGTCATTATCCACTCTTGATGATTGTTATGCTCAGACCTTTGCCATTTTTAAAAGACCGATGATCATTTATTTATTATTTTTCGTGCACGTCAACCCCGCGTCGAGTGCAAAGAACTACAATACAAAATGCGAAACAAAGCGGTTTATTTATAAATATGTTTAATGTTATGTAATGCTCGTCAACATAATTAGTTGATATGGTATATCATGATAAAAATATGAACACAATATAGATTTACACTTGAGTTAATAACTTACGTTAATCATGTGTATTTTCATCACAATTCTAATATTAGTGGATGACGAGGTCTAATTTTTATATTCTGTTGAGCATGCGTAGAAGTTAATTTGATCATAAGTTTATTGAGAGATAGCCTAGCACAGAAAATGCCTTTATTTAGTAGTTCTTCTCCATTTGATCAAGATGTTGGTAAGAATAATTATTAATGTAGATATTTAGTACACGTTATGTATTATTTTGATGCTAATTGTGATGTTAATGGTTCACATTAATGGACTCTTTCAACGTCACTCTCTAGCCTAGGCTAGGCCTAGGCCACAGTACATACACTGTCAAGGCCGAATGCGTCCGGGCCTAGCCTATGCTGGTTTGACACTACCGATATGACGTAAGCTATAATTATAGTAGGCCTAGAACGCAGGGGCTAGTTTAGCATCGAAGTACACAGTTACGACTATGCTCATGATTCCGTTTAGCCCGCGAACCAATTCGGCCGCGGTGTATTTTCTATTTAACATCCAGAAATTCACTATCCGTAGGCCTAGGCTAGCCTACACTACATTACAACAATACCAACTCTCCCACTGATTTGACAAGTACAAAGAGACCCCATGTGGGGGCCCTAGCAGTCCCCCTGGCCCAGCTCATTGGGAGGGGGACACCCGCTTCCAAACCCACTCCATGCTCAGCCTCTGTCTGTCCGTCGGTTTGGCGCTGTACCAAAATACTCACAATCAGAAACAAGTACTAGTACTATAGGGCAGCCTAGGCCTACATCTTATTTTGTTCTC
>NW_022736974.1:0-611 GCF_011630105.1 Anneissia japonica | reverse complement strand
AGTGAGAATTTCATGCAAGCATGATTAGAAACAATAGGCTAGGCTAGGTGGGATAAGAATAAACAACCTAAACAAGTAAACAGGAAGGCCAAAACTAAACTTTAGAGGCGTGCATATATATATATATATAAGTATACAGACTATGTTATATATAAATTAAAATACTTTACTGTGTAGTAGTACTGTATATAAATACAATACCAGTTAAAAGAATAATAATAATGTTGTAATATATAAATATGTATCTCGACCACAGGTCTCTGTGGTTGAGTTGGTAAGACCTTCGCACTTTAAGAAAAAGGTGCCGAGTTCGAGTCCTGGTGGAGGTAAGGTTTCCTTTTCATTCTGATCAGATTTTCCTCTTATGTTGCATTTAAATTGTACATTATTATTTACAAAATGGGTTTATCCCATTGGTCTATTAAATTAAATAAGTATGTAAATTATTATTGTTTTCTATTATTTGTTATTTTATTATATATGCGCCTAAATATAATGTCCTGTAGACGTTCAGCCCTCATAGTCAGCTAATTGAAAATTTATTTAAATATTGTTAATCCATCATAAAATATATATATACTGTATATATTATGTCAACTGAATATATATAT
>NW_022736973.1:0-647 GCF_011630105.1 Anneissia japonica | reverse complement strand
CTGTATTTACCTTTCTTTGATGATTTATATGTAATTTAACAGTGTTAACAGTTATCTTGATATATATATATATATATATATATATATATATAAAACTAAAAGTCTGTATTTAAGAAAGTGCTTTCTATAACAATTGTATCCTTACTTCACTACTTGCTGTATCCTATAATGCTAAATTCTTCCAATAATGGGGACATGTTTTGAAAGTCCTTGGTAATTAAGCAATGCGTACAATGTGTTAATTAGCAAATGCGTTGCCCATAGCCAAAGAATACGGCACCATTGGTTAAGTTTACCAAGCCAGTTATTATGTATTAAATATTTGAAAGCAGTACTAAGACGTAGAGTGACCAGGTCCTGCCCCAATTAGTGCATAGTAATTTATTATTGGTTGAATGTTCGTAGAGCTGTATGTTGGACAACTTTCTCAATTAGGCTATTTACAAAGACCGAGATTTAGCTATAGTTGTGATTCTCGAAGATGTCAAATCAGTTAAACCGTAACATTCCCTGTTAGTGTGAAATTTTTGTAACTATTCACTGCTCACGTTTAAATGGGTACACAGTAGTTTATTAAAAGAAGCTAGATAAGTAGGTCATTGGATGCAATTTACATCGACTCCTAAATCGGTACTCTTCAGTGGTGA
>NW_022736972.1:0-828 GCF_011630105.1 Anneissia japonica | reverse complement strand
TTATTGAGATTACAAAACCCCATCGAAAAAACATTGTCGTCGGAACCGTCTATAGATCCCCCTCCTTTGACACTTTTCAATTTACTAATGAACTTGACAGTGTTCTTTCCAAACTATCAAGTGAAAACAAAATTGTCTACATTATGGGAGACCTCAATATTGACATTCTGAAGCATGAGTCAGATAACGGTGTCCGCTTCTTGGTTAACTCCTTTTTTGGCAACCATTATCTACCCCGCATCCACAGACCATCTCGTATCACGAAAAATTCAGCTACCCTATTAGATAATATCATTACTAATCAATTAGACTTTCCTAATCTGAGCGGATTAATTTATAGCGACATAACTGATCATCTCCCTGTTTTTAATATTTCGTATTTTTCACGTGCTGTAAGTGGCTCAAATAAGGAAGAGAGTTTTAAATTTAGAAAAATTAATTCCACCACCTTAGAAAATTTTCGTCACGACGTGTCCACTCAACAGTGGTCTGAAGTCATAAGTAGTCAAGACCCTGATAAAGCATATTCTAATTTTGTAACCACATTAAAGAAAATTTACGACAAACATTTTCCTCTACTGAATTCTACCAAAAAGCCGAGTAAGATTAAACCATGGATGTCAGATGGTTTGCTGAAATCAATCAAGTATAAACAGAAGTTATATGCTAAATTTCTTCACTGCCCCTCTACCAAAAATGAAAGAGCTTACAAAGAATTCCGCAATAAATTAAACAATATTATTAAAAATACAAAAAAAAAAAAATTTCCAAAATAAATTTCTAAAACATAAAAATGATATCAAGGCAACTTGGAAAACCATTAATTCT
>NW_022736971.1:0-532 GCF_011630105.1 Anneissia japonica | reverse complement strand
TTTCGTGCAAACTAACATTCATAAAAATAATGATTTATTATCTACTGATTAGCTTGTAACGTATCCAAAATTCGAACTATGAAAAACAAATACAGTAAAATAAACTTAAAACAGTCAATTATTTAGTGTTTTTGCATGTACAGTACTTTTAAAATAAATCCATGCTGTTAGAGGTTTTTGCTTTTCTCCTCTTTTTGAATTTCACTTTTGTGTAAGCAATATTGCGATAAATTATTGTGAGTGGAAATAATACCGTCTAATTTACGATCAAACAGGACTAGAAAGATAGGGTGCACACAAAACATTAGTTAGCATTTTGATTTCACAAACATAAAGGTGATAGGTTGAATCTTCTCCTGGGCACTAATGACATTGCTAAGCGGTCTTGTATACAGAATGAAGTCAAGTGGACATTATACAGAACCTTGGGATACACCCCAAGGTATAGTGAACTCATCTGAAATTGAATCTTTCACAATGATGGCTTGTTTACGGTTTTCAAAATATGAAACAAACAAATTAAGGTTAGATA
>NW_022736970.1:0-1177 GCF_011630105.1 Anneissia japonica | reverse complement strand
TCGAGAATGTCGACTACCGAAAGCAGCGAACGTCGAATGCGCCTGACCCTCCGCGACATACACGGTGGATACGAAGTAGCTATCATCGACGAAGACGTGGAGAGATTTACCGACTGGTCATCTTCGATCTCCTCGTATTTTACTCTCGAAGACGGTGTCGACGTCGAATACAAGTTGTACTTGTACGTCGATCACACGTTCGAAGAAGGTGCGTTTGGACGCGAGTTGTGCCAGCTGAAGGGAAGCACCACGCTCCAGTTACGCAACGGCGTACATCTGCAATGTTTCGTGCCGGATCTGAACAGGGAGGTATACTTGGATAAGGACGACACTCCGGTCGCCGCCATCCTGAGAAGGGGGAACAAAGTTGTCGCGCAAGTCGGTAAGCTCTTCGACAACCTGTCTTGGACCAACCTGACTGTCGAACAGATCTCCAGGAGTCAGAGTTTCATGACCCTCGTTCGTGCCAACGAAACTTCCAGAGGTATCCATACCACTCAGAATTAAATAAAGTACATGTTGTTGTTGTTGTTATAACGAAGACAGAAATGAAATAAAAGTGACAAAGTTAAAAAAAAACCAAAAATATTTTGTACGTTTGTTTATTTCAGACCGTTATGTTGACAATGACGACGACGACGAATGCCGAAAGGATTTGGATTTGATGCTCCGAACATTCGACAGAAAGGTATCTATGTGCAGTCTTGGAGAAGTTGTGGGAAAGAGTTTCGAAACGTCCACCTTTTCGGCCGGGATATTCGACGCCCGTGGCGGTCGTCTGTCCATCGTCGGCGCCGGGATCGATCTGCATATTCCGAAAGGAGCGATCCCTCCGAGAACCATGAAGGAGATATACGTTTATGTGGACGAAGGGGCGCGATCGCAGATCGAAAACGAACGCGACACGTCGGTCCCGTCCGTCGTCGGGTGCGGTCCTCCGGGATCGTCTTTCGAGGAAGCGTTGACCCTATCGTTTCCTCTCCGATTGGACACCGACCGACGGTGGACTGTTTCTGTGCTGAAACGGGATGATAACGGCGACGACGAAGTTTGGAGGGACGCCGCCGAGTGCGAGGTCGTCAGTTGGGTGAAGATGGACCGATGTTTCGTCTTGATCGATCGGTTCTCCTGATAATCGAGAAAATAAAAAGTAAACACACACAAAGCATATTTTCTG
>NW_022736969.1:0-890 GCF_011630105.1 Anneissia japonica | reverse complement strand
TCACAAATCATATACCGGTAGTTTTTTTTAAAAGCCTTTGTCATTGTATATTTATAATTTTTTTTTAATTAAATTCATGACAAAAATATGACTCCTGTGTAGTTTATCAGGTTTTATGTTTTTATATGTTGTAATTTATCCATCAAAGTGTAAATCAAGATATCATTATTAATGATTTTTATTGAATAAAGTATATACCAAAGTGAATTAATATTATTATTATTTAAATTTGTAAAGATAATAGCAGGGGCGGATTTAGGAGGGGCCGGCCCGGCCCCGGCCCCCCTTTTGGGAGGTAAAAAAAAGAAGAAAAAAAAAGACATCTCTGGATCCGCCCCTGAATATAATTCCAGTTTTTCTTATTTTAAACTAAAGAAATTTAAATATTTGTACTTTTTAACTCTACAACAGAACCCCCACACCAAAAGAGAATGAATCACCACAATGTTAGTAGTATTACAGATCCTTTGTATAGGAATTGTTGTAGCGCACACGCACCCGCACAAACGCTCTCTAAGCCTATGCTGGATAACAAAAAACGCTATCCTAGGCCTAAACCTAGGCCTAGGTTGTATAAAAAGGTAGATATTTCACCAAGTTTCAAAAGCAATTTCTCAAAATTCAACCGTTACAATTATTTTTTTTTTTTTTTGCTTTTGAAACAGAATAAAATAACATCTAATAAGAAAGTATACAAAAAAACCAGATTTCTAAATGATGGATAACATGTGTTGACAGACGATTTAAAGTTCCGTACTTAAGTACCTTGACTTAGTGTGGTGTCGCTGTTTGTTTACTTCATCTCTGTATAATATTTTTTTTAACGTAGTAATTGAAGTGGGTGGTTTAATACACATATAAGTAACTTGTAATTAGTTTGAATTCATGAA
>NW_022736968.1:0-1553 GCF_011630105.1 Anneissia japonica | reverse complement strand
TATATTTGTTTACGTTATCAATGGAATGTCAGGCTATGCATACTTTTAAAATGACAAAAATAGTAAAAAGGTTGAATGCTTTGCGACTGTTTTTGGTATCAAAACCTCCAAACACAGATACTGTACTATATTTCATAACTTGTGGATTGTCACTTACAACTCTTGAAGACTTGTCAAATCCTTGAAGACGCCAGGCTGTAGTGTAGCTATTCCGTTAGATCGCAAATTCCTTTTAAGAAAGAAAAACAAACTAGTGGATCGATACACATTTACAATAAACTATCCTTAAAATTGTTTATACACAACAATAGATACACACAAAATAAAAATAAATGTTAAAAACAATTAAGAATGAACGTTAAAAGGGGATCAATAATAGATGAGAGTAAGAATCGATAATAAAAAAGGATGTTAAAATATCTACGGTGATATTTTTAACCAGGGGTGGCGCCAGCAGGAAAAAAAACCACAATTCGTCGGGGAGAACAAAAATTATATGTATTTTCTACATATTAGTAAACTGTAAAATCGATTAAATAATCCTTTTGAAACCCCTAAATTGTTGAAATTTAGTCGGGGACGTCGCCCCAGCCCCGTCGGGCAAATCCTGGCGCCACCTCTGTTTTTAACCTCCCGAAAAAAAACATGTTGTATTGAAAAACGGATTGGCACTTATATCGTTTCAAGCATTGTTTTACATCATCTGCTTTTTGGAGAAAGGGAAGAGATACAAAGAAATACCAGTGGCGGATTCAACATTGATTATTAATAATAATATGATACTTTAATGTCGAATTAGATATAAGAGAAATAGGCCTATAATAGTATGTGCGAGCCATGTTTGATCGGGCTCTAGTGTACACCTCTTATATCCTCCTCTCGGACTGTAGGTTCTAAATTTAGGGCTTCGTATCCCCGGCATAGAACGGACTATGGTCCTAAATAAGTCTTTCGCGACACTCAAACGGGGATGGGTGTTTAGAGGAGGGTGAGTGTCAGGTTTAAGATCGCCGTAATACATTTTCAGCCTATTGTTCTTTAATATGCTAATTACGCCTTGCTTTATTGCTCACTTCATTGTCGTATGCAAATTTCGTGGTACGCTATCGTTCACTGGTCGTATATTCTTATGCAAATTGCGTGCTACTTTCTCTGCGGAGGAATGGCTGTAGCGTCGGATGTCGTCTTGCGTAGCGATATCGGCTCCGTAGTATATAATAATTCCGTGCTAAAGCGGTTGGGTTGGTTGAATTTGAATCGGTTGCGATCGATAATGATGTACAAAAACCGTGGCTTTGTCCAGGTCGCTATACACACTAGTATTGCCATAGACTGTAGAGTAAGGCTAGAGTAAAGCCTCATGCAGGGTAATGTTTCTGCGGAAATTGTGATATGTGAAGACCACAGTGACAAGCAGGTTAGACGTCAAAGTAGAATGGTGCGCCATTCTGGAGTGAATTTCTATCTTAAATCCATTTTTGTTGATCTTGAATGTGTAAATTGATGATCTTTGAATCTTGCGAGATATGAAGACCAGCTAAATTTGTGAAATG
>NW_022736967.1:0-890 GCF_011630105.1 Anneissia japonica | reverse complement strand
GTGGTTCAAGAAAGTCATTGAATGATTTAGTAGAATTATTGATAATTGAATTAGCAAGTTTCGGGACTGTATTTGAAAATGATTGTTTAATAAGTTTGCAACTGATAAGGGATCTTTTGTTAATTTATCGTTTACCTTAATCTCAATACCAGATTGATTACTATTATTTAAAGATCGTTTAAGAAGGGAATTAATAACACGCCAGGTACCTTTGATGTTGGATTTTAATTTGCTAAAGATGTCAGAATAGTAATTTCTTTTGGCGGTCTTCAGGATTGTGTTTAGTTTGTTTCGATAATGCTTATACTTTGAAATATTTGAGTTAGTGGGTTGACGGAGGCTTTTAGAATAAAGTTTATGTTTATATGTTATTGAGGTTAGCAATCCGTCAGTCACCCATGGTTTCAGTTTTTGTTTATATTTAATAGGATTATGTTGGGTTAAAGGAAAGTGTGTGTTATATAGGTAAGAGTATCTATTTAAAAATAAATCATATGCATAGTTAGGATCCGAGGCATTGATGACATCTTCCCATGAACTGTTAGATAGGTCGTTCCGGAAGTTATAGATATTATATTCATTGATTTTTCTAGAAAGCTGTTTATGGTAATTTATTGGTTTATTAGGTTTGCATAAGTTACTTATATTAAAAATAGGAAGATGATCAGTGGAATCATCAATAACGATACCACTGATGCTGGATGACTCGATGTCATTGGTAAAAATGTTGTCAATAGAGTTTCGGAATCAGGAGTAATTCTTGTCGGTCTATGAATAGGAGGAAAAAAAGAATCATTAAAAAGGCAGTGTACAAAATCATTGATTTTAGTATCAGAATCAAATTTTAAAATATCAATATTAAAATCGCCAAGAAGAAAGACTTTTTTTCT
>NW_022736966.1:0-758 GCF_011630105.1 Anneissia japonica | reverse complement strand
CTCAACTCGGTAATCGTCCTTGTGGCAATGCCCGTTGTGCTATATGTGACATTCTTCTCACTGATAGTCTTATCCAAATTCCGAACACAAGTATCACTATCCAACCCCGTCCTCTCACATGCAACAGCCATAACCTCATCTATTTCATATGGTGTACGGTTTGTGATGGGGTATGTTATGTCGGGGAGACAGGTTGCTCCTTTAGAAGCAGGTGTAATAATCATAAGTCATCGATTAAAAACAAATATAATTTACCGATTGCTAAACATTTTAATCAAAAGCGCCATGATATTAACTGTATGAAATTCATTTTAGTTGCTAGCGGGTTTAAAACCCTCAGTGAAAGGCGTTGTGCTGAGCTGAGATGGATACTTAAAACATAAAACACATAAGTCAGATGCTAATAAAGACCTTGGATTCATATCTGACTTCACTTTCGCTAATAAATAAATATATATTTTTTTGTCCATCTGATATATTTTTATCCATCTAGTCTATTTATCTCTTCTATTTCACAGTTTTTTTTTGTTTTTTTCCCTTATTCATCATTTATATTTTTATATCATATATTATATATTTCTTCATGCCTTTTTTGATAGTCATGTGTCCACTTGACATTTTATTTCACATTATTATATTATTATCATCATCATCATATTTTTTGTTGTTTATAGGCCTATTTCCTTGTTTACCTTTCATTAGTTTTGCCACTCTGAACAGTTATTTATGCCAATTTGCTTATGTCAGACTTAAGGCCT
>NW_022736965.1:0-1003 GCF_011630105.1 Anneissia japonica | reverse complement strand
AATTTGGTTCAGATTTATATCTGATGTAGTCATTAAGTGACGACTTCCTTTGAGCATGATCAAACTAGTTTGATTTATCATATATATTATTCATTTCTTTAAAATCCTTAGTCAGTGTATGTGATAAGTTAAGATTGAAACTATCTAATAAATTACAATTACTGAGACTTTTCTTAATATTATTTAACCATTGCCATTTTGAAACATCATAAACTTGAAATATAGCTTGAAAAAGTAATCTTGGCCACCTATGATCTTCCATGTTTTTAAGTCTATTAAAGTATGTAATTCTAATGTTTGTCTGGATGGATTCTACAGAATTCCATCCTAGATCACCATAAAGGGCCTCCTTAGCAACATTTCTTGGGATTTTAGTAAAAATCTCGCCATTTGGTATTGAAGGTTTTCAATACGGTCAATGGATGTTTTACTGTTCGTAAACCAGACACTACATGCATAGTTGATTGTGGGAAGACCGACTGTCTTCCAAAGTAGGTCACCATAAAAAATTCTATTAAAATCTTCTTGTTCCCTAATTATTGATCTTATATAGGCAATAATTCTATTTCCTTTTTTGATAACTTCATCAATATGGTAGTTATCTAATACAAATCTAGAGATAAACACTCCTAGATATTTATAATTATCTGTTTCTTTTATGTATTTATCACCAAGATTCCATATCCTGTGTTTGTTAATACGCTGTCCTGTTATAAGGACAGATGACTTATCGTAGTTAAAAGCCATCTTCCATTTTTGGGCGAAATCACTTGCAGCATTCAATAAAAATTCTAAGTTGTTTTCACTATTTCCAATCAAGATTACATCGTCTGCCCAAAAGAGGCTACCAATTTTTACATTAAAAATTTCGACCCCAAGATTTCGGCTTTTGATTAATTTATTTAGTTCATTGATATACATCGTAAAAAGAATGGGAGACAGCGGACATCCTTGTTTTACATCTTCTGGGATATTAAATATATTTGTTTCGAAGCTCCCAAAA
>NW_022736963.1:0-583 GCF_011630105.1 Anneissia japonica | reverse complement strand
CTTTTGGGGGGGGGAGGGGGGAGGAGGGGAAGAGATCACTGAAAATAGTATGGTACTGTATGCTTTACACTCTCACGACGATGATGAATATATAATACAGTAAATGACCCTAAATTAACTAACAATATGCATGTATTGATTGATATTAAAACATTTCCTATCACAAGTCTCATTACTATATTTTAACTTAGGAGAGGGGATGGGAGAAGAGAATGAGAAAAATGATGAATCACCAGTTAAACAGTAGTTTAAGTTAAGTACAGAACAAATTGGAAAGCTAGGTAAACTAACAGTATAACTAACATCCTGAGATAAACATTGTAATTTACACAATAATAACCACTCAAGTTTCTGACATTCTGTTAATAAACAATGTGGCATTCAGTCTTTAAATAGCTTCCTGGTTCGACAACCATCAACAAACCAAACAAATACTTTACAGGTTGCTTCAAACTTATGGGATTTTTGGTGATCCGCTAACGTTAGCGGATCACCTATTGTTATTGTCAGGATCTTCTTCTTCTTTTTTTTATTCTTCTTTCTTTCTCCCCTTTTTTGTTCGCACGATATCTCAAAAACTGCC
>NW_022736962.1:0-1279 GCF_011630105.1 Anneissia japonica | reverse complement strand
TGAATAAATTTTCTATATCCTGAAATGTCAATTTATATATACAAGATAAGTGAACTGCAACTGTCCCACCATTTATGATTACGGCACTTTTAAATGACCGGAAATGGCACGAGAGCACATAGGCGTTACGCCCAGGGTTGCCATTTGGCCTTTTTGACGGCCAGATTCCTCAAATCTGGCCGTATAAAAATGTGCCTGGCCGTAGCATTTGAAAAGTCACGGCCAAACTATATTTGGCCGAATTTTTTAAAAGTTTACATTTTTTTTTTCATTATAGGCCTAATATAACGTAGACTAGTTTTGGATATTTTGTTTTTTGTTAGCTTAAATTCTATATTTTTATCTTACTAGTGGAGGTTCTATCTCTTTTGAATATAAATTAAATACTGTACTTTAATTTATTTATTATTGCCCACTTAAATTGTATAGCCCTAGGTGCTGCAGTGTTCTTTATGTAGAGCGCCATATATCAATGCTCATTCGGGTCCGATGGCACCTCCAATTTCAAGCAAGTTTTGCAGAGACTTCGAAGTTACTCTGGAGTTAGGTTGCATATGAGAATGAAGAAGATAATTTTGATAGCAACACTGATTTATTGCTTGAAGTACTGCGACAATAACATTCAGAGGCGAATCTCGGAAGTTTAGATAAAAAGTATTTATTAAAGTTTTCATAGGTTTGTTTTAACGCCAGTTTGTGTTACCTAATTATGTAACTTAATTCATTCTAATTAAAGAGAGCCACGGATTTTCCAATAACAGGCCCTTAACATTTTTGCTATAGATCGACTACAATGTACATTAATATTTAATTATTTAAATCAAATTTAGATCAAACTTAATATTGTGATTTTAAATAGCGGATGTGGATTTAAGGAGGAGGGGGGGGGGGTAAAAAAAAGGGTAAAAAAAAAGAAAAATTGATCGCCCAAACGCATCAGGTTATTTTCGGGCGTCTAGAAAAGACAAATTTCTTCTAAGATGGTGTTATCTCGATCGGACCCACTTTCGCCTCCCCCCTCCTCCTCCCCTTTTTTCGGCACCGGTCCTCCCCCTTTCGGACATCTCTGGATTTGCCCCTGAATTGGCCTGCATGCCAGCAACTAAAGAACATAGGCTATTTATTTTTAACATTGTTCTGTGTATATCATTTGAATTTCTTCAATTTCAAACGAATGACCGCTGATTTTTGTATAATGTTTGTAGTATTTCAAATGAATGTACCCACTGTTGTCTTCTAATCGCATTAAAATCTGATCGAATTTTGGCCGATATCGAAA
>NW_022736961.1:0-882 GCF_011630105.1 Anneissia japonica | reverse complement strand
AAATGCTGTAGAATGTTCTGTATTATTTTGTTGTTAAGTGTCTTATCACACTTTTTAAATCGTTATCAACTACTTCAAAAATCCTGGTGGTTTGATACCGGGTTTTTACACAAAAGTCATGACAAATCATAATTATGAAGCATGACATATATTATACTAGTAATGATAATTGTGCCGATGATAGTGACAGAAATTTACATGTTTGTATTTCCGCTTTTCAAATTGCCAAAGGGAACAGTACAGAAAACAACAATAGACCTACTAAAAACATGAGGTTGACCAGGGAACAGTGAAATAAATTTCACTTTTCCCTGGGTTGACATATTGAATGAGGTAACGATGAAACTCTGAATGAACGCAATAACTAGTATTCCACAGAGGCCCTCAATACAACGTACGTTAAAAGTAAATATATCAAGATTTAAAAAATATAGGCACTTTATAAACTTCTTCAAGTTTGAATTTAAAAGGGGGTTTATTTATTTATGTATTTATTTTGTTCATTGATTGTCGATAAGTGATGTAAATTTGAATACAAACAAGCACATGGAAACCGGAAATTCCGAGTAAAAACTAAGTAGACATGAGCATAGTAATTAATAAGAATGGAGACTTAGAAGTAGAACAGGTCGGATAAAAAAACGAGGCCCTTAACGCATTCCAGCGTTTAATGTTATTCAGTTCATATTTATAACGAACAATATAAGTTGTCATGTTGCTATGGTTTTGGTATTTCCGCTCTGGTTGGTCATGGTGTTAAATATATTTATTCTATTCATCTAGCCAACTCGCTCAAGTATTGTTGATTCATTAACCACGACACGATCAGTTTTTTTTTTTTTTTTTTTGTGGTTAGAATTAAATGTTGGTTAAGCCATCAAG
>NW_022736960.1:0-3471 GCF_011630105.1 Anneissia japonica | reverse complement strand
GGTGCTACCACACAACATATGGTAATTTGAGCAAGTATTTTTTTGGGCACGTGCCTCCACCCCCCGCACCCCTAGACACCCCAGTGGGTAATGATTGTTAATGTGGATGATAAATACTAAAGTTTAATTTGAAGAAACACTACAACCAGATTCTAAAAAGTGTTTAGAAAAAAACGAAGCTTTGATTAAAACTTACTCCTTATTGACCCAGAGAGTTTACCCAAAGCTTCTATCAGCTGCATAGACTTGCCAGCAAGAAGGACTTGTTCAACGATGGGCTCTAGGAAAGTGGGCACACCACTGTGAGACGACGATGCCACATCAACACCATTCTGGCAACGAGTCTGAAGGATATACCCCTCTGACCAGAACGTTTCACTATCAATTTCAACTTCTTCATTTCTACAGGAGTGGAAAACGTGTTTAAATTTAGATACATTCATTTAGGCATTTTTATTGACTTGAATCATATTAAATATTCATATACATATCTTTAGTTTTGTCTACATGATTACTTTTAATTCTCAATTATAACAATTACCAACTAAAGTTACATTTACACTAGACACGATTACGACACATCGACATATCATCGCGTAGTTTATACACTTCAAAACTGTGCGCATCTGTATTATGTTGCTGTCGTGTCTAGTGTAATGTAGCTTTAGGGAGCAAAGCACTAAAAGCCTAAAAAAACACTATTCTTTTCATTTTTAATTGACAATGCTGCTGCTGATTATTTATTTATTTAAGCACACAACACATGCACCAAGGATTGTCAATAGCGAAATATATCATTGTCCTACTTGTAGATGTTACACACATGATGCTTTGCACAAACTAAATCTCAATATGAGGTTTAGGCAGTGGAGTTGTTTCAGTAGTGAGAAACAAATCCTGCAACACTGATAGAAATTGAATCCAGGACCCTGGGACTGGAAGGCAAGCATCCTAACCACCAAGCTGTTCAACTCTACTGATGTTACTCTGTTGCTGACGTCGCTGCTGCTACTGATACTGCTGATTCCATTGTTGCTGCAGGTGTACAATTCAGCTTTGTGTTTACATCTTTGGTTTTGTGAATAAAGTTTGTGGTTCCTGGTTTAATTTTTTTACATCTTTCTTTCATGTGGTGTCATTATGTTGAAAGAGGTGAAAGAGATTTGAAATAATATAATTGAAAATAAAGTAAATAACTGAAGGTACCTTCTGATCAAGAATTCCTGTGAGTGTGTTGG
Source organism: Anneissia japonica (assembly GCF_011630105.1). NCBI lineage: Eukaryota > Metazoa > Echinodermata > Crinoidea > Comatulida > Comatulidae > Anneissia > Anneissia japonica. The sequence continues at coordinate 2,233 of NW_022736960.1, read as the reverse complement.
CAGAGTTCCCTGTGAGATCCAAGTATCAATGATGTTCAGATATGGTTTAATAGACTTTAACCACACAGACAACATAATATTCTTCTGTAAATGAAAAAAATTAGTGTAGAGCAGTATTGATTTACTTTCATGAAATCGCGATTATCTCAGCTTTGTAAAATCTCAGCCTCGAAATTACGTAAATCTCCAAAAGTGAGTCATTTTTATTTTACTGTTACAGGTCACAAATTGTGATTAGAATAAAGTGTTTGGTACCATTGTAAAGCTAAGATGTTTGTAGTTCTTGTAGTATTCACTACATGTCAATATGATCACATACCCACTCCTAACAAGCTTCGGAAAAGTGTTAAAATTTGCTAAAAAGTCTGGCGGTGGCTGATACTATTTTTTCAAACCCCTGATTGTTAAACAAAAAAAATATGATATTGGATAGAGAATAAAGTTTATAGAATCATTCTATCCTTAACTGGTAATTGAGGAGATGGAATCTGAGGGAATGAATAATATAAAAAAGGTACTGTAGCTTACGATTCTTTGCCCCTCTAATCCTATGGTGTCTTTTTTTAATAAACTATCATACAGAACCTCAAGAAGGTGGCAAGATCTCTGTGCTTGTGGGCTCCCTGAGGAACAATTTAAAATCCCAAGACTGAATACAGAAAACAGGGAGTCAAGTTCAAGGAACATAGGATGTAGTCTTTGTTCAAGCTGTGCCAAGGTTATTGTAGTATCTGAAAAAACAAAATAGAAGTCGCTACTGTAATTATAAATATAATATATAATTTTCTGAATTGCAATAACAAGATACAAAATGTCTTTGATATATTAGAAGGCCTTGAATTAGAGGGTGCAATGTATATTCAGGAGAAAATTATCATCTGTACTTTTCACTAACTATTGAAAATTCATGACAATTTTTCTCACAACAGACTTATTCACACCTTGGCTAATAATCTCCCTTTCAATCCTTGTTAAATCTGCTTGTAGTTTCTGTAAAACCTCTGACATTGACCAGGCATAGGCCTGATATGTTTGACTGGGTCTATCATCACCCATCGTAATCTCAGCTTTTGTGACTTTCTCTGTAAATATCTGCATTTGTAAAACCATACTACCATATTTGGCAAACAGGTGAAGGAAATTCTGTAAACTCAGCTGTAAAAGAGAAAAATATTTAACCATTATGTTTGTCTTTGTCACATTGTCCAAACGATCATTTTTTCTGTGTTTAATACCCTTGGTTGGTTAATATATTTAAATTAATTTACGTTTACATTACAAAGATCTACATCCTGCAAAGGACGTTAAAATCCATAGTGTGCGCCTTGATTATAGTTCATAGTCCTTATCCGAGAAAACTTATTCCACCACCAGAACCATAGGTGACTGTGCAGCTCTAACCAGCGCCAATATTGGCTGTATTTTGAAGGTCCCCGTCTTAATCGCTTGGCATTCAACACCCCTTGATATGTATATTTGATAGTTTGTATAAACAATGATTCACATAAAGTGCAAATCAGTTGTGATAGATACATACAAATACAAATACAAACATTCCTTATTTGTCAAATATTTATTTATTTATTTATTAAGGTAAAAAACGCAAAACAAAAAAATAGCCAAAGGCTGAAAACGTTTGTTTACAATCAACAGGAAAACAGGTCAGGTGGAAAAATACATATTGAAATATCAAGACATTCAAATAATTACATAAGAAAAGTTAAAATTAATATCATATTACAAAATATATATATAAATATATACACCATATTATTATAATTAAATTTCAAAAACGTCAATTAAATTAAAATTAAAAATACACATAGCCGGAAATATAAAATTAACAAACATAAATTGAAAACAAGCGACAAGAATGAACCCTCATGAAGCCCTAAGGGGTTTGTAAAAAAAAATTAGAGGGGCCTTAGCAAAATGTATAAAAGAAAAAGTATTAATTTAAAATTAATTGAATATATAATGTAAGAATAAAAAATGTATGTTTTATACAATGAAACATGTATGGGATCAGCTAAAAATGTTAAACATTGATATAACCCCTCTATTGATGTATTGTAACAATTGTATACAAATAATGAATGTTTATGAGTTCAATGGGAAGAATATTTTCATGAGTTGAAAGATGCCGAGTTGAATGGAACAGTCAATCTTTCAACAAATGAAAATATTCTTTCCATTGTACGAATACAAAACATTCATTATTTGTTTTATAACA
>NW_022736959.1:0-1579 GCF_011630105.1 Anneissia japonica | reverse complement strand
CATTTCAAGACATCTAGATACGACACTGACTTACATGGCCAGATGAATGAAAATACTCAATCGATGTACCACCAAATCGTAACCAGCATTCACCATGCCTTCACGATGTCACCGGGGATGCAACTGCCAAAAAACTATTTTGGCAGCGAAGGGACGATACCAATAAACAAGCAACAAACTACTACGGGTGTGTGGGTTGATTTTCAAGGTACTACATGGCTCAGCTATATTTTACTTAGGGGTTAATTGGTAAAAATCGCACACAAATCACACGACGTCACTGGAAACGCCGGGGACGGCAACTCGATTTTGAGATTAATTTTGCCGAATAAAGTTATACTAAATAACTTCTCATGACGAATTATTGTCTTCAGTTGTCTTTGTTGGTCATTCAACTGTCATTTTATCTATTTTTTTGGTGATTTTCTCAGTAATCTATAAAACACCCACATAACAACGTCACGTTAGATCGATCGGTGGGGACGCCGTGGTGACGCCGGTAGGGTCAATTTTCGTCGGAAGGTATCAAGTGAATAAACTGCTTCATTAGACTAAATTCTTGCTTATGTTAACCACATGCTTACCTAAGATTATACTGATACTGGTTTCAAATCACAGTCAAGTAGTTAAAAATCACCTTATTTTGCAAATTAGCGCCCTCAACTTATCATCGATCCCCTCACTTCACCTTCGAGCCCTCGCCCCACCCCCATCAGTACCCCGTTTCAAGACATCTAGATACACCACTGACTTACATGGCCAGATAAATGATTGGTGATTTATTTATTTTATGCAACTTGTTTATTTTGTCTTGCACAATGGCGGGGCCATCGTCTGAAATCTGGGGAGGGGAAAAGTAAGAGGAAAGAAATCATCTGGCGGGTTGGGGGTGATGCCCACTGTATGGGCGTAATTTGCGAAGTCCTAGTTTCGTAGCATCAAGTAAAGTGTCTTAGCTTACATAGTGGAACTTTATTAAACTTTAATTGAACAAATATTTAATATTTGTTTTTGCATAGGCCCCTACACGCTCGCCTACCTGTGCTCTAGGGTGCAGCAAGTCTTCTCGGGAAATCTATAGTCCCAGTGTACACAATTGGCTCTGTGCATGCACTATAAGGAATCCAGTACATCTTTCGAGACGACATAGGGGGTTACCCCGGTGTATTGGTCCATCTTACAGCCCCTGCCATTATCCAGTACGAAAAAACACCCTGAGAATAGTAGAATGGAAGAAGCATAAAAAGGGCCCACACAACGGCTGATTTGCGATCCAGTGCAGCCGATCATTCAGGCAGACGCAGACTTGAAAATAGCGTATTTTCATTGAACAACTAGGCCTATTAAATAGTTTTGTTTTTTCAGATTGTAAATGTAAATGTATTGAACTCCAGTCTGTATTATCAATCACTTGTTTTATTCTTGCATTAGTTCCAATACAAGGCTCATACAAAGCCCGATACAAAGGCTTAATCCCGGGGTCATAAAAGTGAATGGTACAGGTCCCTCGCGATATCTCATCATAACAGACATTTTTTTAAATATAGGCCTACACTAATTTCTATGTTCAAGTTCATAG
>NW_022736958.1:0-1034 GCF_011630105.1 Anneissia japonica | reverse complement strand
GTTATTAAAAGACAAAAGTTAGTGTCTGTTTCTCCTATAATAATTGCCAGCTTGACATTTATTACGAAATAAAATATAAAAACCATTTTGGGAGCGATGAAGTTTGGAAAGTTATGGTTATCGGTAGGATTATAAAATATGTAATAGTGTTGTTAATGGATGATAATCAGTAAGTAAGTATTTTATTTTTTTTAAAGTAGCGACAACTGGCTTATGAAAGACTTAAATATACCAAAGTATAAATGAAGGGACTGGACGTAGCAGCCAAGAACGAAAAAAAAAAAAAAAAAAAAAAAGAACCATACGCACTGTATTTCAGAAAAGGGGATTTTAGAAGGTGACGATTGAAATTTAAAATTTATGTCCGTGTGAAAATCATTGATATGGATTTTGAATTAAGTGTAACAATCTCCATCATCGTGCCAAAATATAGAAAATGTCGTCGATATAATACCCTAAATAGTGGTAGTTTAGGGCTAATTATACTGGCGTGGTCTACGACTGCGTAAACAGCCAGTAGAGAAGTGCTTTATAAAGTTCACCTCATCCAACAACGACCAGGAGGTGGAATAGACTGTGTGGCCCATAGAAGTTGGGTACTGTAAATCTGCTTTTCAGAAAGATGATTTTGTATTAAAGAGCACGCAAGCGTGATATTTCAGACCTTACTATTGCTGTTACTTACCATCCTTCCTGATCTAGTGATACCGTTACTGTTTATGTGAAAGGCTGCGAGTTCTAGTATCTATAGGTGTATTTGATTCTATTTCATTCATTAATAATTTCAATCGCTCCCGGAACGAAATTTGAATTTATTATTAAAGTATTTGTGATCTAGTGATATTAAGATTGCCGTGTATGTAATAACCCATTCGTGAATATTAGGTTTCACACTGTTGATTTTAGAGACATACGAATTGTAGCCTTAAATATCATGCAAGGGTAGCACACAATTTTAATAATCCTTCCTCTTCTGGAATCCTTCTTTGAAATAAACGAACATGTGTAACTTAATAATTAGGCTACTATAGTAG
>NW_022736957.1:0-739 GCF_011630105.1 Anneissia japonica | reverse complement strand
AACATCTTAAATGACGAAGAATACGCTACAAATATTATAAGAATAATTTTAAATACAAAAAAAAAGAAATTAATTTGAGCCCGGATTTTTTTTATGGGAATGCATGAAAGTAAAAATAAAGAAATACTCATGTAAATACTGTGCAGAAAAGAAAACGAAAAGAAATATCAATAAAGAAAAACTACCGGTAATTAAAGAAGTTAACGAACTCACTAATAATCAAGGAACAGATAACAAATTAAAACATAAAATAAAAGACCTTAATGATATATACACAAGAGAAGCTGAAGGAGCCAAAATCCGATATAGAATCGAATGGTTTGAAAAAGGACAAAAAAAACCCAATTTTTTTATAGGTCTAGAAAAAAACAATGCAAAAAGAGAGCATATCACTTCTTTATTGAAAATAAATGGAAAACGCACGTGTAGTAAAAGATGAAATTTTAAAGGATCCGCTGTTTTATTCGTATTAGTGGTAGAACTAATGGCCAATAATATAAGAGATAATCCTTTATGTAAAGGAATCCAATTACCAAATACTGATGTTATGCCTAATGAGAGCACTGTAAAAATCGCCTAACTTGCTGATGACACGGTCGTTTTCTCGCAAGACGAAATTAGTTTAAAATTTTTTTTTAAAAGAAATTGAATCTTTTTGCAATATATCAGGTTTTAAGTTAAACAAAGGTAAAACGAAAGGAATGTGGATTGTTGCATATAAAAGTAAAACAACAACCCT
>NW_022736956.1:0-571 GCF_011630105.1 Anneissia japonica | reverse complement strand
TTTGAGAAGCCACACGAAGCGGTCACCAACTGCGTTTTTCGCCGACGGTGATAGTCAAGGCTGCTACTAGCGTCATATGGTAAAGTTCCAAGTATTGCACGAACCGCCTGGCGACCGTATACTAAAACTGACTGCATTTCCTTGATAATATATCCCTTGTTTACTGTTCACCATTAAAATATTCATCAAAATCCTTGCCTAATCTGTGTAAGTTTATATATAAATTTCTAACAGATTTGATCATACAACCATCAACAATAAAGCCCATTTTGAAGATAAATGGTCGTCGCATCAATGAGGCAATCCAAAACATTAGCGCTTGCGCACGAGGTACGTAATCGATATAGAGGGCGGACTTTTTTTTTTTAATCAAACAAAATTTTTTGGGGACTGTCCCTAAGGAATTTTAATTAACTCGTGATCTCATGTTCAGATATTGTATTTTTAAAACTTTGGTTCAAGTACCTTCTTTCTTTACTAAGTTTATGTTTTTGTATAAACTGTATAGAAACTTGGTTGGCTCTCTTTACAAAACAGGCGTAATTTTATTTTAGTTTCTTTTGTATTTCGA
>NW_022736954.1:0-777 GCF_011630105.1 Anneissia japonica | reverse complement strand
GGACCAAGAAGCACAGCAGAATTCAGATTAAAAATGTGAAATCGTTTCTACTTTAAAAAAAAAAATTCTTCTTGCATATCAAGAAGTGACGTGATGGGCATACAGTCCGTTAATTAATGAGTAAAGACAAGGTTAAGAACAAGCACGATAAAAGCATTCCCGGTTTGGCAAAGACACACAACATGGTCTTACCATGCATGAACTCAGGCCGGGTAAACCATATGAAATGAGATATTTTCATTAACTCAAATTGACTATTTGAATATTATAAATTACGATTGAAAATGAGCATACCTTAGCACCAATCTGGTTGCCGCATTGGCCAGCTTGAAGATGTACAATTTTACGCATTATTGTATAAAATGTTAACACTAAATTCAAAAGCTAAAGCTTTAGCAACCTCTCCCAACCGTCGTGGTGTCAAGCAGGAACTCAAATGGCGTGGTCTGGTCTGTGTTTTATGGTAGAGTAGAGACTTTTTACATCAGACTGGATTATAATCGGGAACGTTTACTGCCCTCCGCCAACGTGAATAGTTACCATAGTAGGAACTACTTTTCACAGGATCAGCTCAACAAATTCCCATCTGAATGTTCGTCTTCGAATGTCTAATATTTTTTTTTAACATTTTTTTTTTTAATTCAGTAAATAAACAACAGCAAAAACAAAAACGAAATTAATTGTAATTGAAATATCGTTGAAATTTCAGCACAATACAGAATTCAAGGGCATCGATTGAACTTTCTAAACACTCAGCAGGGGCGTACCGTGGGGGGG
>NW_022736953.1:0-1605 GCF_011630105.1 Anneissia japonica | reverse complement strand
GTTCTGTCGCTTGATTTTCGAAAAGCATTTGACTCTGTCAGCAGAGATTTTATGTTTAGTGTCTTTAAAAAGTTTAATTTTGGTGAAGGTTTTTGCAACTGGATCAGAACAATTTACAATAAAACAGAGTGTGTAATTGTTAATAACGGATGGATTTCTGAAAGCTTTGAAATTAATAGTGGAATAAGGCAAGGTTGCCCCTTGTCTGCTTTGCTTTTTATTTTAGTTGTAGAATGTATGGCCTGTAACATAAGAGATGATTTAGAGTATAAAGGAATACCTCTTCCGTTCGGAACAAATATTGAAGAAGCTCGTATAGCACAACTCGCAGATGATACAGTTCTGTTTGTTGGAAATAGTAATAGTATTGAAAGGGGTTTATGCATTGTTGAAAACTTTGGTAAAGTTTCAGGTATGAGACTAAATAAAAGCAAAACAAATGCAATTTGGATTGGAAAATGGAGAAAAAGATCCGACAAGCCACGAGGTCTAAATTGGACCAAAGAACCTATCAAAATATTATGTATACATGTCGGATATGATGAAACAAAATGTAAAGAATTAAATTGGACCGATAAATTACTTAGTCTGGAAAGATTGCTTAACTCCTGGAAAGGCAGAAATCTTACGTTTTTTGGAAAGGTTACCATTTTAAAGAGCTTAGCATTTTCTAAATTTACTTATAATGCTTCTAAAATCAATGTACCAAATGATGTTATTTTACGGGTTAATAAGTTGGCATATAATTTTCTCTGGAACGGTAAAAGAAGAAAAAATAAATAGAAATACTTTAATTAGTAAAAACATTAAAGGAGGCATAAATATTTTCGTTTCGACTTTTCGTTGCAAATTAAAGCGTTGCAGATTACGTGGGCAAAACAAATTATGTGTAGAAAGCATGTAAGGTGGAAAATACTGCCCTTACATTATATACGCAAACTGGGTAATGAGGAACTAATATTCAATATGTCAAACATCACCTTAAGAAATGTAACATTTTCTTATAAAATGCCACCATTTTTTTGGCATTTTATTTCAACGTTATTAAGTGTTGTACTGAACTAAATGCATATAATTGTTTTACATTAGATAATTACAGAGAAATCCTTCAACAGAATCTTTGGGGAAACAAATTGATTTGTCACAATAACAAATCACTATGGTTCAGGGCATGGATAGATTCGAATTTTAAACGAATCAAGGATATTGTTATAAAAAATCGAATAATGACGTCCAATGAAATTTTAAATAAGTTAGTTTATAAAAGAAACTGGCTTAGTGAATACGCCTCGTTGATAGAAGCTATTCCAAAAGAGTGGTTGTACGTCATAAGACATTATAATGGTATTGGCAATGTTTAATAACATGTTTATACGTATAAAAATGTTTAACATAAAAAAAAAACTGTTTTATTCTAACATGACTTGTATTCATAACAGTCATTTACCGTATTTTTACCAGCAATCTGTTTTTGTTTGTTTTTTTTTTTGTTTAACTCTGCTTTTTTTTTCACTTAAACTTTGAACACAAGTCAAAGGAGAAATTAAGACGTTTTGTAAACTGTTTAATAACATGTTTGTACGTATAAAAATGTTTAACATTAAA
>NW_022736952.1:0-752 GCF_011630105.1 Anneissia japonica | reverse complement strand
ATGATTAGACTTGACAATGAGTTCCTTTCATTGACTGCCTACATTCCTTTGTTTTTCCTGTAATAGTTACCTGATTTCTACAGTATGTGCTCTGTATCACTTGTATTAATTCAAGTACTTTTTATATTCAGGTGCATTGAAGTTATCCAGAATAAAATACTCTATTTCCCATTTTTGCTTCAGAAAATCAGATAATGAAGGAACTGTTGTCACAGCCTCACTCAGTTAGTATGGAATAAATGGTTTAAGACTTGTAATTTTGTGTTTATTTTTAATCACGACTCCATGCATCCTGTACTGTATGGCTCTTCTGGTTTATAATTTTGTAAACATTCTCTTTTTTTATTTATTTTTTAGGGTGCATCTTGGGCATCTTTTCTCTTCTGGTTAGCAATATCAATCCTAACAATTATCCGGCGTATAAGAGATAAGACATCAACCACCTTGGATCCAAACTCAGATAAAGCACCAATAACAGATGTCGTCATCTAGATGAGTTAAATCTTGGCACTTGTCGAGACCCATACAAATCATATACTAAGAATTTGTAAAAATACTTCCAATTTTAGAGTGCAAATGTGCTTTCAATTGTAAATTTTTCTTTTCAAAGCACCATATATTTTTGATTTTCTTTGTTTTTGCAATTCACAACATTTGAAAATTAAACTCATTTTAAATACAATTTCCAGAGTTGATAATGAAACTACGTGCCAACCAATACTAGATGTTTGTGATGTAATCAAGTTTTAAAA
>NW_022736951.1:0-775 GCF_011630105.1 Anneissia japonica | reverse complement strand
GAGGATTTTGAAAACTATCCTTTGCTGCACAGGGAGCCAGTGAAGATGTTTTAACACGAACAATATGTGAAGCGGCGATCTTTGTGGTGCCTATCATGATTTCTGTCAGGCTCTGTGCTTTGCTAAAACGAGAGGTGAGGTGCATAAACTGTGACTTACGCTCATTCAAAAACAAATTGTTTGAGATTGACCAGCTTTTAATCTTTTGGAAACAAGAAATGACCTTTCCAAGTGCCTGATCTCTCGGAGACTGATGACAGGTGACATACAACTGGACATCGTCAGCGTAAATCATACAGTGAACACCAGATTTCTCGGCAATCTCTGCAATTGGCGCAGAATACAGCATAAAAAGCAAAGGGCCTAATACGGATCCCTGAGGAACACCGACTTCTAGTTGTCGTGAAGTAGATGATGTTCCTTGGATCGTGACTGACTGCGACCTTCCACAGAGATACGAAGACACCCAGCTAAGAACTTTGCCACCAACAGCAAAATCCGATTCTAGGCGTTTAATTAGTGTTGCATGATGGACCGTGTCGAATGCTGAAGAAAAGTCCAGCAGAAACAACATTGCTTCTTGACGTTCATCAAGCGCTCCCATTAGATCAGTATTTTATATCACTATCTCTGTGTCTCCATTATTGTATCTCAGTAATCACCTACTTTTATTTACTGCCGATTATTTATTGTATTATCTGATCTTATCTGATTCGTTTCTGAATAAAATATTTTGTGTTCTACTGTATAACTCAGCTTTTATGCATCACTATTT
>NW_022736950.1:0-743 GCF_011630105.1 Anneissia japonica | reverse complement strand
ATTCATGCATATCCTCCATATATAGATTTAGTCTTTAAAAAAAATCAAAGAACTTTTTTTTCTCCTGTGCTATCAATGTACTGTATAGCATGAAATGTTACTGGCGTTGTATATCTTTCATCCTTCCTCCACACAAATCAGGAAAATACAATGGCTGTATCCTGTCAAGGGACCACCATGCCATTTACCAAAGTGCTGTTACTGCCAACTCCTTGAAAAAAGAAAATTCTCCTCAACAACAGCTAATATTAATAAGCTCTATCCACGACACTATCAAGTTCTGTGCGTGGGCTAATTTCCACCCGTGGGGGTGTGATAATTTTGAATGTGTTGAGATAAAAGATACAACCCACTTAGCCCAATTAATTTGCCATTGCCCCTTAATATCATCACATTCAAACAGCCAAATCAATTTCTACCTTAAAATAATATTGGGTACAGTTGAATTTGCCTAAGTTGAATCCAAAATGCCACTGAAAAATTGTTCGACTTAAAAAAGAATTCCACTTTCAGATTGTTAATAGAAAACAACAATTTGGCATGTACAGTAGGCAAGTTTAACTGTATAGAGCTTTCACCTTTCAAAACAGATACCACAAACCAAGCTTTTTAAAAATAAAAATAACTACATTACAAAATTAAATTTCTTAGCCCATATTTTGGGTTTTATTCTTAAAATATTTTTTTTTCACGATCTCACTGGCATGCCTTTTCCAAGGGCTTTGGCTACTTTCCCTGTACAC
>NW_022736949.1:0-605 GCF_011630105.1 Anneissia japonica | reverse complement strand
GCAGTTTAAATTAAAATTAAGTTTGTTTCAAATATTTAGGGTCCCTATATTTCGATCTTATAGGGTTATCATCTTGTTCTCGTGTTTATTTTTCTTTTGTATACATTTGAATTTGTATTTTGTATAGACATTTCATTATGAGAGCAATAATACCAAACAATCAAATAGTATTGTATATCGTCTTTTTCAACATCATCATCACCACCACCATCATCATCATCATCTTCCTCATCATCAACACCATCATCTTCGCCATCACTATTGTAACCATTTTAAGTTCTGATTTTACCCCTCTGAAACTACCAGGATTTTAGGGTCATAGTATAGGCCTACCTATAATTTATTGCTCCACTAAAGGTACACGATGTAAATTCAAAAAAGAAAGAGTCATATATATGTTTCAACAATAAGCAAGAATGCTTTTCATTTATTTTGTTTCAAACTAATAATTATACAGCTCATCATATAATTTATAAATTCATGTATTAAGTGTTCGTTAATCAAACGCTCTTCCGGGAATTCCTTCAATATCTCGCGTTAAGATGCTCGATTACTGGCATAACGTTTCCCACTGTAGAATAAAAGGTAACGTTATTTGATTTGAT
>NW_022736948.1:0-585 GCF_011630105.1 Anneissia japonica | reverse complement strand
GAATGTCCCACACATTAGCAACAGTAACAAATGTTGGAGATTTGTTTAAAGATACATTGTTTTACGACAAAAAATGCTTAAAAAATTATGCAGTATTATTTTATGTTAATTTATGCTGTACAACAATGTTTCACAATTAACATGTTTTTACACAAACAATTGGAATTAATACATTATTAAATTGATTGTATTAAAACCAAAAACAACAATACTCTATTCAAATACAATAGATTATCACAATTCGTTTTATGGTAGAATAAATCGCTTAAAAATAAAACAAGTCTTGTTTTATTTTTTTAAAATTATAATTTATCCTAATTAATTTTAGTTATTAATATAAATTGCTTTTCTGGTAGGCAGTTTGGTGGTTCTTTAAATAAAAAAAGAACATTGGTACAGTACTTATATTCTGGGTGCACTTTTTATGTCAATGACATAATAAAATGTAAAACTAAGAATAATGGACCTTTCTCGTGTGTCAATCAAACTTAACTTTCCAATCAAACCGTGCTATTAAATTACGAATGATAGCGAGGAATACGTGCATGTCCTGGAAACACAAGTTCACTTATTTTTACGATGTTG
>NW_022736947.1:0-923 GCF_011630105.1 Anneissia japonica | reverse complement strand
AAAAAAATAGCGAAATTTTTCTCTGAAAGACCCAACAATTCAATTTCTGCACTCGGATCGGGGTAAATTGAAAAAAACTATGGCATTATATTATTCACCTCTAGTTTTGCTATATATATCATCATTGTCATTATCATCCTCATCATCATCCTCATTACAATCATCATCTATCATCATCATCCACCATCATCCTTGTCCTCATCATCAACCACATCATCATCATCCTTATTAATCTTCATTATCAATCATCATCCTCATCATGAGGATGATAATGAAGAGGCTGAGGACGACAAGAATGAAGATGAGGATGAGGGGCAGACGGGATGTTTCTCATCATTCGTCATCATTAACCTCATCAACATCATTCTCATCAATCATCCTCATCATTATCACGATCACCCTCATCAACGACCATTATCATCAATCATAATCATCATCATCCTTATTTTCATCATTATCAAACTCATCATCCTAATCCTTCTCCTTATTATCATCATTATCCTCACCATCCTTATCAGCATCATTTTTTTCCTCATCATCCATCATCAATCATCATCTACCTCATCATCTTCCTTCTCATCAGCCGCATCATCCTCATCCTCCTCATCATCATTCCTATCTTAATCACCATAATCATAATCATCATTACCATCATCCTCATTATTATCATCATTATCATCGTCATCATTACCATTATCATTTTCATCATTATCCTCTTCATCATCAGTCACTACCATCATCATGAGGATGATGAAGATGAGGACAAGGGTGAGGATGAGAGGGATGATTCTCATCATTCATCATCATCATTCTCATCAATCATTTTCTATCAAACTCATCACCCTCATCACAATCATAATCATCAACAACCATTATCATCAATCGTAATCACCATCATCTTCTTCCTCACCATCATCCTCATC
>NW_022736946.1:0-664 GCF_011630105.1 Anneissia japonica | reverse complement strand
ATAAAGCTGTATTTTTTTAATGAGTTACTTTTTAGTAGCAGTAAATTTGGACAATGTCTCGTGATATCGAATACGTTTACGTACCTTTTCGTCTGCACGAGTCTGTTTCTGGTAGAGGGTTCTAGTTTAGGTTTAATGGTGGGTAAAGCCGTAGAATGTTGGTTGATACATTGCCAGACATCCCTTTATTCCGATAAGCAAATGGCTTTGATGTACTAACACATGATCAACGGCTTTACATCCGATAGACGATAGATTTCTTTATTTTGTTCAAAAAGAAGGTGCAATAATATTAAATGACAATTCAATAAGTTTAGAAAGTTTACTGGCTGCTATTAAAACTTCTTATGTTCCAGTCATATAATAATCTGACGGCATGTTTTGGGGTCTCGGCCTGCCAGTGATGTAATAAATGTTAATAGGTTGAAGACCGAAGATCAAGGGCGCAAATTCTATGATTTGGTTGAACGTGTTCTTGTTCTTGACATTTTTTGATAGCGTATATTGCTTCTTGCTGCCAGTGGCGTAGAAAAATATTTTTCATTGGGGGGAGGGAGGATGATTGGCGTGTTAGCCAGTGTCGTAACAGGCGCGGGGGTGGGGAGGGGGAAACTGCCCCTCCCCTGACGGTTTTTACCGGGCTGACCAAGCCGTCGTACCGGGC
>NW_022736945.1:828102-834541 GCF_011630105.1 Anneissia japonica | reverse complement strand
GGCGCCTCAACGACACAAGAATCGACTACAGGTGCATCGACTACACAAAGTCCTACATCAACAGAAGAATCAACAACAGCAGACCAATCGACGAAAATTGCCTCAACTACACAACAATCAACAACAGTTGAGTCAACATCTATAGATGATTCAACGACAAGACTGTCAACCACACAGCAATTTTCAACAGACAAGTCGACTACACAACAATCAACTTCAAGAGAGTCGACAACAGAAGATTTGACAAGCGAAGAGTTAACTACTATTATGTCAACTACAAAGCAATCAACAACAGAGGACTCGACTATCGGAGACGGATCAACTACTGGCGCCTCAACGACACAAGAATCGACTACAGGAGCATCGACTACACAAAGTCCTACATCAACAGAGGAATCAACAACTGCAGACCAATCGACGACAATTGCCTCAACTACACAACAATCAACAACAGTTGAGTCAACATCTATAGATGATTCAACGACAAGACTGTCAACCACACAGCAATTTTCTACAGACAAGTCGACTACACAACAATTAACTTCAAGAGAGTCGACAACAGAAGATTTGACAAGCGATGAGTTAACTACTATTATGTCAACTACAAAACAATCAACAACAGAGGACTTGACTACAGGAGACGGATCAACTACTGGCGCCTCAACGACACAAGAATCGACTACAGGTGCATCGACTACACAAAATCCTACATCAACAGAACCGTCAACAGAAGAATCAACAACAGACGACCAATCGACGACAGTTCCCTCAACTACACAACAATCAACAACAGTTGAGTCAACATCTATAGATGATGCAACGACAAGACTATCAACCACAGAGCAATTTTCAACAGACAAGTCGACTACACAACAATCAACTTCAAGAGAGTCGACAACAGAAGATTTGACAAGCGAAGAGTTAACTACTATTATGTCAACTACAAAGCAATCAACAACAGAGGACTCGACTACAGGAGACGGATCAACTACTGGCGCCTCAACGACACAAGAATCGACTACAGGTGTATCGACTAGACAAATTCCTACATCAACAGAGGAATCAACAACTGCAGACCAATCGACGACAATTGCCTCAACTACACAACAATCAACAACAGTTGAGTCAACATCTATAGATGATTCAACGACAAGACTGTCAACCACACAGCAATTTTCTACAGACAAGTCGACTACACAACAATTAACTTCAAGGGAGTTGACAACAGAAGATTTAACAAGCGATGAATTAACTACTATTATGTCAACTACAAAACAATCAACAACAGAGGACTCGACTACAGGAGACGGATCAACTACTGGCGCCTCAACGATACAAGAATCGACTACAGGTGCATCGACTACACAAAATCCTTCATCAACAGAACCGTCAACAGAAGAATCAACAACAGACGACCAATCGACGACAGTTCCCTCAACTACACAACAATCGACAACAGTTCAGTCAACATCTATAGATGATTTAACGACAAGACTGTCAACCACACAGCTATTTTCTACAGACAAGTCGACTCCACAACAATCACAACAATCAACTTCAAGGGAGTCGACAACAGAAGATTTAACAAGCGAAGAGTTAACTACTATTACGTCAACTACAAAACAATCAACAACAGAGGACACGACTACAGAAGACGGATCAACTACTGGCGCCTCAACGACACAAGAATCGACTACAGGTGCATCGACTACAAAAAATCCCACATCAACAGAAGAATCAACAACGGCAGACCAATCAACGACAATTTCCTCAACTACACAACAATCAACAACAGTTGAGTCAACATCTATAGATGATTTAATGACAAGACTGTCAACCACACAGCAATTTTCTACAGACAAGTCGACTACACAACAATCAACTTCAAGGGAGTCGACAACAGAAGATTTAACAAGCGAAGAGTTAACTACTATTACGTCAACTACAAAACAATCAACAACAGAGGACTCGACTACAGAAGACGGATCAACTACTGGACTCGACTACAGGAGACGGATCAACTACTGGCGCCTCAACGACACAAGAATCGACTACAGGTGCATCGACTACACAAAATCCCACATCAACAGAAGAATCAACAACGGCAGACCAATCGACGACAATTTCTTCAACTACACAACAATCAACAACAGTTGAGTCAACATCTATAGATGATTCAACGACAAGACTATCAACCACACAGCAATTTTCTACAGACAAGTCGACTACACAACAATCAACTTCAAGAGAGTCGACAACAGAAGATTTAACAAGCGAAGAGTTAACTACTATTATGTCAACTACAAAACAATCAACAACAGAGGACTCGACTACAGGAGACGGATCAACTACTGGCGCCTCAACGACACAAGAATCAACTACAGGTGCATCGACTACACAAAATCCCACATCAGCAAACGAATCAACAACGGCAGACCAATCAACGACAATTTCCTCAACTACACAACAATCAACAACAGTTGAGTCAACATCTATAGATGATTCAACGACAAGACTGTCAACCTCACAGCAATTTTCAACAGACAAGTCGACTACACAACAATCAACATCAATAATGTCGACAACAGAAGATTTGACAAGCGAAGTGTTAACTACTATTATGTCAACTACAAAACAATCAACAACAGAGGACTCGACTACAGGAGACGGATCAACTACTGGCGCCTCAACGACACAAGAATCGACAACAGGTGCATCAACTACACAAAGTCCTACATCAACAGAGGAATCAACAACAGCAGACCAATCGACGACAATTGCCTCAACTTCACAACAATCAACAACAGTTGAGTCAACATCTATAGATGATTCAACGACAAGACTGTCAACCACACAGCAATTTTCAACAGACAAGTCGACTACACAACAATCAACTTCAAGAGAGTCGACAACAGAAGATTTGACAAGCGAAGAGTTAACTACTATTATGTCAACTACAAAGCAATCAACAACAGAGGACTCGACTACAGAAGACGGATCAACTACTGGCGCCTCAACGACACAAGAATCGACTACAGGTGCATCGACTACACGAAATCCTGCATCAACAGAAGAATCAACAACAGCAGACCAATCGACGACAGTTGCCTCCACTACACAACAATCGACAACAGTTGAGTCAACATCTATAGATGATTCAACGACAAGATTGTTAACCACACAGCAATTTTTTACAGACAAGTCGACTACACAACAGTCAACTTCAAGAGAGTCGACAACAGAAGATTTAACAAGCGAAGAGTTAACTACTATTATGTCAACTACAAAACAATCAACAACAGAGGACTCGACTACAGGAGACGGATCAACTACTAGCGCCTCAACGACACAAGAATCTACTACAGGTGCATCGACTACACAAAGTCCTACATCAAAAGAGGAATCAACAACAGCAGACCAATCGACGACAATTGCCTCAACTACACAACAATCAACAACAGTTGAGTCAACATCTATAGATGATTCAACGACAAGACTGTCACCCACACAGCAATTTTCTACAGACAAGTCGACTACACAACAATCAACTTCAAGAGAGTCTACAACAGAAGATTTAACAAGCGAAGAGTTAACTACTATTCCGTCAACTACAAAACAATCAAGAACAGAGGACTCGACTACAGGAGACGGATCAACTACTGGAGTGTCAACGACACAAAAATCGACTACAGTTGCATCGACTACACAAAATCCTACATCAACAGAACCGTCAACAGAAGAATCTACAACAACAGACCAATCAACGACATTTGCCTCAACTACACAACAATCGACAACAGTTGAGTCAACATCTAAAGATGATTCAACGAGAAGAATGTCAACCACACAGCAATTTTCTACAGACAAGTCGACTACACAACAATCAACTTCAAGAGAGTCGACAATAGAAGATTTAACAATCAAAGAGTTAACTACTATTACGTCAACTACAAAACAATCAACAACAGAGGACTCGACTACAGGAGACGGATCAACTACTGGAGCGTCAACGACACAAGAATCGACTACAGGTGCATCGATTACACGAAATCCTTCATCAACAGAAGAATCAACAACAGCAGACCAATCGACGACAGTTGCCTCAACTACACAACAATCGACAACAGTTGAGTCAACATCTATAGATGATTCAACGACAAGACTGTCAACCACACAGCAATTTTCTACAGACAAGTCGACTACACAACAATTAACTTCAAGAGAGTCGACAACAGAACATTTAACAAGCGAAGAGTTAACTACTATTATGTCAGCTACAAAACAATCAACAACAGAGGACTCGACTACAGGAGACGGATCAACTACTGGAGCGTCAACGACACAAGAATCGACTACAGGTGCATCGACTACACGAAATCCTGCATCAACAGAAGAATCAACAACAGCAGACCAATCGACGACAGTTGCCTCAACTACACAACAATCGACAACAGTTGAGTCAACATCTATAGATGATTCAACAACAAGATTGTCAACCACACAGCAATTTTCTACAGAGAAGTCGACTACACAACAGTCAACTTCAAGAGAGTCGACAACAGAAGATTTAACAAGCGAAGAGTTAACTACTATTATGTCAACTACAAAACAATCAACAACAGAGGACTCGACTACAGGAGACGGATCAACTACTAGCGCCTCAACGAAACAAGAATCGACTACAGGTGCATCGACTACACAAAGTCCTACATCAAAAGAGGAATCAACAACAGCAGACCAATCGACGACAATTGCCTCAACTACACAACAATCAACAACAGTTGAGTCAACATCTATAGATGATTCAACGACAAGACTGTCAACCACACAGCAATTTTCTACAGACAAGTCGACTACACAACAATCAATTTCAAGAGAGTCGACAACAGAAGATTTAACAAGCGAAGAGTTAACTACTATTCCGTCAACTACAAAACAATCAAGAACAGAGGACTCGACTACAGGAGACGGATCAACTACTGGAGCGTCAACGACACAAAAATCGACTACAGTTGCATCGACTACACAAAATCCTACATCAACAGAACCGTCAACAGAAGAATCTACAACAACAGACCAATCAACGACATTTGCCTCAACTACACAACAATCGACAACAGTTAAGTCAACATCTATAGATGATTCAACGAGAAGACTGTCAACCACACAGCAATTTTCTACAGACAAGTCGATTACACAACAATCAACTTCAAGAGAGTCTACAACAGAAGATTTAACAAGCGAAGAGTTAACTACTATTACGTCAACTAAAAAACAATCAACAACAGAGGACTCGACTACAGAAGACGGATCAACTACTGGTGCTTCAGTGACACAAGGATCAACTACAGGTGCATCGACTACACAAAATCCCACATCAACAGAAGTATCAACAACGGCAGACCAATTGACGCCAATTGACAAGTCGACTACACAACAGTCAACTTCAAGAGAGTCGACAACAGAAGATTCAACAAGCGAAGAGTTAACTACTACTATGTCAACTACAAAACAATCAACTTCAAATGAGTCGACAACGAAATATTGAATGACAACAGATCAATCGACTAAAAGTGCAACAACCACAGAACAATCAACCGAGGAGGAATTGACAACAGTAGATAGGTTAACCACAGGCGCGTCAACGATAAAAGACTCATCTACAGGTGCATCAACTACACAACAATCAACAAAGGAGTTGACAACGGAAGAAATAAAAACAGCAGACCAATCCACTACTCATCAAACAACAACTGAGGAAGTTGATAATGAAAAACCATTTATTGTTGTCTGTAATGATGAAGGCATTCGTCAGGGAACAGACATCGGCCTTAGTACGGCGCTAGTGACATGGATTGAACCAAATGTTACAGACAATTCAGGTTTTGATAGACTTGCTATTACGAGTAATTACCAATCAGGTGTAGTCCTCGCTGTAGGCTTTTATAATGTAACGTACACATATTCCGATATAGCAGGAAACAATGCTACCTGTACATTCAGTGTAGAAGTGTATGGTAAGTTTAAAAACAGAAATCTTTTTGAATGTTTGTAAATGAGCACTGTTTCTTTCATTTAATTGTGTGCTTAAAAATCGTAACAGTGCTTCTAATTATTTAATATAATAAATACATAATAAAAAATTGAAATATTAGAAAAAAGATGTACTTAAACACAGGAACAAAAGATGTTATTTTATTAGGCATAGCTCGTATTATAATAGGTGTCTGTTGTCTAAAGGGTATGACAAAAGAAACTTGAAACTTAAACTTGCCTTGATAGCGAGAAGATGCAGGTTTGATACTATTTGTTATACTAAATAATGGGAACTTTTCATTGAAGGACTGTGCTTGATACCATTATAGAATCCCTGTCTCTTATACACATCTAGATGTGTATAAGAGACAGGCGAAGAGTTAACTACTATTATGTCAACTAC
>NW_022736945.1:823475-825844 GCF_011630105.1 Anneissia japonica | reverse complement strand
ATATATATATATATATATATACATAATGGCATTTAAGCGTGCATATTGTTTAAAATAACAGATGACGAACCACCAATACCAACCTGCCCTGATAACCAAGTGCATCAGCTTTCAGTAGGGGAATCTACCATCGCAATAAATTGGACCGAGGCGACAGCAACAGATAATGTTCAGTTGTTGAATATAGAGTTGATATCGTTGATCGAACCGGCAAACTACGGGACTGGTACTTATGAAGTTATGTTTGAAGCAACAGATGTTTATGGTCTCACAGCGACTTGCTCATTCTCAATTACTATTGAAGGTAAAAACAATGTCTATTTAATATGCCTACACACAGAGTTCAGTGTAATAAATATTCACCTACAGTATATCACAATGCCTACATTTTGGTGCTTTTAACATTCGTTATTCCAATTAATTTTTATTCTTGTAC
This sequence comes from Anneissia japonica, assembly GCF_011630105.1. Classification (NCBI taxonomy): domain Eukaryota; kingdom Metazoa; phylum Echinodermata; class Crinoidea; order Comatulida; family Comatulidae; genus Anneissia; species Anneissia japonica. The sequence continues at coordinate 825,408 of NW_022736945.1, read as the reverse complement.
TGTAATAATAGAATTAACATGAAATAAAAATACATGTTTGTTGATAGACCATTCCGCTGAATATTGATACAGTTGTTCCTCAAAACAACAGCGTATGCTTACGTAAACGGGTGAGTTTTGTAATGGGAGACAATGCGTGTGTTTGTTAGACAAGCGCATAATAATGGCTCTGTTCTAATTGGTCAGTTGTTAAGGCGAAACTTTTTTAATACCTTGTTTAGCGAACCTGCTGCCTACCAATAATGATGATTTCGAATAAAAATAAAAGGATTTTTTATATTTTTATAACGCTCACCGCTGCATTGAAATCTCCAAAAATAATTTGTGTATATTTCTTCCTAATTATGACACTTTGTGCATTCACCAATAAAATTTTATTTTTATTTTCTCCTTTTGGAAAAACTTTCCGCCTTTCTCTAACGATCTTTAAAAAAAAAAAAGTTCGCGAAACAAAGTATAAAAAAGTCTCGCCTAAGTTTTATTGACACTATCCAGAGAGGTCTATTGAAGTAAAAATCTAATATTATCAAAGAGCTTAAATAGCAGAAGAATGAGCTGTTCCGCGTATTTGCATTAAAAACGATGGAACATCCGCCCTCATGCGGTTGCAGTAAAATTTGAACATTTTACTAAGTGGAGAAACTACAGGAAACAAACGAACCAGAGCGGCGCCTTTATTATTACTATATAGCGCCGCCGCGCGGATGCAGTACAATTTTTCTCCGTGTACCCACAATGCATTTCGACCGGATGTTCCACTATTTTGCGAAGCTGCTCTATCTTCTGCTATTTATTATCTTTGATATTATGTTAAAGCCTTTGATCAAGGTAATTCAACAGAAGGACGCACATCTCCGCTCTCGAACATAGCGCGTGCGTACAGTCCTTTGATCTTTACTGTGGCATCGACAATCCGATACTAGTTGCGAGTACAGCCATCAATTATTAGTCTATGCGTGCCATATGTTTTATGGTGTTAGTTACTATTTTACTAATTTTGGGTACTTCGCAATGTCTGTTACATCTGATATCTTTTGACCGCGAGCTTGTTAAATGCTTCTATAAAATGCAATTTGATTTGTGAAAATTGACCAAAAAAATGAAAAGTTATAGCAATTGAAATTTATGAATTTTATAAAATGTTCATGTTCTTATGTAACATTAAACTGTCATGTTGACAATGTTGGACTAAGATGCACAAAACGAACATTTGAGTAGATACAGAACATTTATTAATTTTTTCTGCGAAGTGAGTCTCATGAATGACAATACACCACAATATCGGTAAAATTAATGTTGAAATGAATATAATTTCAGTCCAATGTTAGTGCAAAATATCATTAGGCCTTTGTAATCAACGCACGACGCACGATTATCCTGGCAACTAACACGCGCATGGGTAATTCCTCACATACGTACGCTGACGGTTTATGGTCTGGTTGCTATGGTTTTTGCGAATGTCGATGCAAGAGTTATAACCTTTGATGTCCCAAAATGTGCGTCCTTTTGTTGAATTGCCTTGCTTTGATATACAACAGACGTTTTCTATTCTGTTTGTTAGACTCGGTGTGTCCTAACACTTTCCGTCGATGTCCTGTAACAAACGGAGAATGTATTTCTCTACATCAATTCTGTGATAAAAAGATGGACTGTCCCGACTGGTCAGATGAAAACGAAATTTCATGTGGTAAATTAAAGTGAACAATATTGATATAGGCCTATACAGGAATTATAAATGCTATCCTTTAAAAGCACATGTGTTGCATATACTCATGTAATAATGAGAGTAGCGTGTGCTGCATACTGAAAATTTGGTAGTGATAATATTCATCAATCTTTCAACTAAGTCAAAGTGTCTTTTAGTAATTTTATATATATATATATATATATATATATATATATATATATATATATATGTAGTATATTGAGTACA
>NW_022736945.1:807861-823351 GCF_011630105.1 Anneissia japonica | reverse complement strand
TATATATACTGTATATACATATATATATATAATGTATTCCAGGTTTTTATTCAAGCTTACGTCACTGCTTTTAAATTTATTTGATCTCATCATCATTTAAAAGAAATAGGCCCATGTAAAGAGTTTGCTTATCATTTTAAAAATTTTAAATATTCAGATTTACATCATACTTAATACCTTTTTTATGGAAGACCAATTGTGTCACTTTGTTACAATGTAAAATCTGCGTAATAATGGAATATGTCGCTTTATTTTGTCGAAATAGGGAGAGCATAAAACATATTTTTGAAATGTTTAAGGTACTAATTCCTGAATACAACTGCGCTACTCCACTGAACGTATTTCAGGGTTTAGTTTTTCCAAGCTAAAGTCACTGCTTTTATAATTTGTTATTTCATCCCATTATGTGTCTCTATTGATTAACTTACAGTTATATAATTATTCATATGCTTATATAATCTCTATGTTGTTTTTGCGATACTATTACGAAACTTTGAGGATTGTTTAAATTTTTTTTTTTAGGACCTTGCACTGAATCTGAATTGCGATGTAATAATACTATTTGTATCAATAACGATTCGTTTTGCGATGAATTAACCTTCGATTGTATATACAGCAACTTCGATGAAGAGAGCTCGTTGTGCGACGGTATTTATCTATAATACATTTATACTGTTTTATAATAGAGAAGGAAGCCAGATAACGTTGTATCATACAGTCTGAATCGATTTATCATTAAGCCTATTCAGGTCGTCATGAGAGTATTAAACATGTTTAATATTCTACGACGCGACTCTCCCCGACGCAGATCAACATTCAACGCAACCAATTGCGTTGGGCTGCGTTTTGTGTGCGTCACTCCTTGATATGGCCTTCAGTGCTTATTCAAAGTTTTGTCTATGCAAAATGGATATTTGCACTAATCCCCACCCCTTGGACGGTTGCTAACATCACACAAACCGACAGCCAATGAAATCATATTTCGAATAATTTAAGGCAGTAATTAAAATTGTCTCAATGAAAACATGTCATATATAATACATCTTTGTAATGAAGAATGTCAGAGAACAATTAAACACTCCATGTAATAATGACACAGCATACTGTAGTAAAGCAACTAAAAGCTTTATGCGTGATCAACACTTATACAAAGTTATTTAGTTGCGTAAAATTACATTATAAATACGTATTTATTGTTCTACATTTATGCACCAAACTGTAACGTTATTTTTTGTTTTATAACATAGAATTGTTAGTTGGGTTCACAATATTTAGGACAAAGGACAATAAGCCAATTCGTAGTTTGAACTGTGCATGCCTGTATCCAAGGTCAATCTCATAACCCTTTGTTGTGTGAATGTTTATATCAATTGTTCTCTTACTACTTACTTACTACTACTTACTATATTTTATTTGGAATGATATTTGCGAGATTTTTTCGTAAGTATTTGGATATGTACTGAGCATTCAGTACAATAACACGTCAGGTTGGGGAAAACATCATTCCGATTAAATTTCCTGACGCAAACAACATGTAATATTTTTTATTTATTGTAATAGGAAGCTGTTTAGCACCTGACACGTTGCGAAATGGTGAACAGATCAGTCCGTTACAGCACCGTAAAAGGTACCTCGAGGGCCAATCGATTTCGTTCATTTGCAACCATGGATATACATTAGTTGGAAACAGCACGCAAATATGCCAAAGTGGTACATTTCAAGGCACACCTCCGAAATGTTATTGTAGGTGGCTTGGATCTTTTTTTTTTTACATTGAAAGAATATTATTTTCGTATTCATCGTTTTTGGTTACGGTACAAAAACAATCAAAGCCTAAAACAATACAATATCTAATAAAATAATACTAGGTTCAGACTTGGAGATAAGCCAGGCTTGAGTTAAGCCCGGCTCAACGTTAAGCCCGGCTTAACTTTGCCAGGCGTTCAGATTAGCGGGTTTAGCCGGGCGAGAATTTGCATAATAATAAACCATAACCAGGAAACGTGTTTCAAAACATTGCTCGCGAAACGTACGCTCACTCACAGCGTACGTAATTGAATAGTTATTGGTCATTTCGTCACCCACCTGAAGTCAATGCAAGACCCCCCCCCCCCCCCCCCCGCAACAATTAAAGCCCGGATTAGAAAGTTAAACACGGTGGCGCGCCAGGCCTAGTTACTATAGGAACACAGCCCAGCTTTAGATAAGCCACCTAGTTCAGACTGGCAGGTGGATAAACCCGGTGAGGTGAGCCGGGTTTATCCACCTAGTCTGAACTAGGCCAAAGATGATGAAAGTTAGAGCCGTATCAGTCGTTATGAAATACAGTAGCACCTTCTTTTGACTTGAAACACAAGCTTTCGCTAGCTTCTTTAGCTTCACCAATAAAATAAGGCAAATTAACTGTGGCATTACTTTACTCTTCAATGAAACAATGTCGCTGATAATTTAAAATTAAAAAAAAAAAAAAAAAAAACCTAAAAGTTAGCTATTGAGTTATACCTTTTATTTTATTTATTTTATTTTAGTCCACTGTTCAAAACCAGCACTGCTTGAAAATGGACTATGGATTGGGCCTGATTTCATTGGTCACGGAGATACTGTATCTGTCACTTGCAATGTGGGATATGAGTTAGACCCTGAGAAACCAACAGTATTTACTTGCCAAGATGGTCAGTTCGTTGGTGAACTTGACAAACGTTGTATTAGTAAGTCTACTTCTCAGATATGACGGAGAGCTAATGAGAGACCAAGCAACTTAGCATATAGTATTTGATACTTGTATTCTTTACGTTTCTGTATTTGCTTAGCTATTATCTATCTCCCCCTCCCTCTCTCTCTCTCTCTCTCTCTCCTAACTTTATCATTGTAGATGTGATCTGTCTCTTATACACATCTAGATGTGTGTTTATTCAAAGTATACGTCTGGATTGCAAATATCGACAGATCTTAAATATAGGCAATGTAGGTTACGTACACATATTCTTAAATTTATCATAATTAAGAATAGGCTTATGTGTAAAATACTAATGAACATGTTAAGACTACGAGATAGGATGGTTATACAATAAACACAACCATCGACACATATGTCCTATTATGACAACAATAATATTACTCCAACGTATATAGAAGTAAGGCTCTGGAGGAAAATAATTTTTTGATATGTTGTAGAACTGATGTTTTTGTTTTTAAGGCAAGAAAAGTTGTTTGACGAAAAACTTGGGAACAGATTGTTTAATATTTAGAAGCTGTGTTAAAAATATGGGAAAAAAGTGTGCTTATGCCCAGTTTTTAAATATTCAAAAATCTGTATCTCATTAACCGTTCCCAAGTTCTTTGTCAAACAATTTTTTCTGTCTTAAAAAATTAGTTCTACAATGTATAATTTTTTTCCTGCAGACTTTAAAGTGTTTTCCTCTTTCTTTCCTCTATGTAACCTGTGTATGGCCCCTGTATATGGCCTACATTTTTTTTAATAGCCAAGATCATTGTTGAAATTTTACATTATTTTATTGGTATTTCTTTTAATTTATTATTTTATAGATATTGATGAGTGTGCAACAGGACAACACAACTGTGATTCAGATGCTAGTTGTGATGATACTATTGGGTCTTTTGTATGCATATGCAACACAGGGTTTGAGGGTAACGGAACAGTTTGCACAGGTAGAAACTCAGAGATTTCATTTATCTAATCAAGGTGTACGTTCAATGGCAATATTTCATTTCATTTATATCTCTCTCATAACATATAAAAATACAATGAACAATTCATAACAGTAAAACAAACCCAAAAAGAAAATTGAGTCATAAATACTTTAAAAGAGAGAGGAAAACCAAAAAGCGAATTGAATCTACTATCAAACATGGCACAATAAATATAATACACAAATGACTTTAAAAATTTATGATAAAATATATTTGCTCAATTAATTACGTATTTGTGTTATCATCATTATTATTACTATTATTATCATTATCACTATTATCATTAAAATAAATTTTAAGAGATCTACGGAATTAACTTGAATTAATTAAAAGGGTATTTCTAATATTATTTAATAGTCTGTCCCAGGCTCGCGGAAAATGATTAAAAACAGAATATTTACAGGCATTAGTTCTAGCAAAGGAGTGAGTAAAGTAAGATTATCAGGGTGGCGAGTATTGATTTTAACAAACTTAAAAATGTCAATTGAAAATTTCCCCCAGAGACAGCAACAAATATAATACATATTAATTAATAAAAAAAACGATCTTCAATTAGAGGTAAGTCCCAAAAGTTTACAATGCTGGGCATAGGACAGACTACTAGGTTGAACTCTAAATGCAGCATCAATGTTAATAGGAAAACATGCTCTGGACTTGTGTTGTTGTGTAGTTTTTACGTTTCAGAAGATTACCACGGTTATATTTATATATTTATTTAATCTTTCTTAATACTGTAGGCACTTTCAGTACTAAAGTACTGATTTTCAAAGGGGTAAAGTGACAAGAAACATATACAGTAGAAATAAAGGCAAAGAATAAAATAAAATAAAATTTGAAAATTATTTTAAATGATTTTGGAATGAAAAAGTCGACATCTCTTTAAAATTAATTTTTAATTTGTGTGGTAGTTCATTCCAGCTTTTGTATGATCGATATAAAAAAGTTCTTTTTCCCTGTCCAATATTCCAGTATACATTGGAAGGACCAGGTTGTTATGGGTTTGGCTACGTGTGCCTTTAGAATGGGTAGTATTGTTAAAGGTAAATTTTGAAGACAAATATTGAGGGGCATTATGGCAGCCAAGTGGGAATGGCATATTCAAAAACTGGACAGAAAATAGAATTATATAGTTTGAGAATTAAAATAGGGTTTCTACAGCAGGCAATCCTTCTGACAAACCCCAGAAGTTGGGAAGCCTGGTTAGATACATTATCAATATGGACATTCCACTTTAAATATGAAGTAAATGTAATACCAAGATATTTCACAAGTTCGAAATTAGAGCATCTTTACCAATATAATAGCTTAAGGCATTTAATTTATGATTTGTAGATCTAGTTAAGCGAAGAGTATTGCATTTTTTTGTGTTAAGAGGCAATTTATTATTCACACTCCACTCATTAACAGTGTCAAGGTTGCTTTACATAACAATTTCATCCTCCTGGGACCTGTTAGTCTTGTAAGCTAAATGATGGTGTCATCAGCATATTGAATAACAGTAGAAGATATGGAGTTGGCCAGGTCAATAACGTATACAATAAAAAGAGTAGGTCCCAGGACTGCTCTCTGCGAAACTCCACCGTGAACAGGGTAGGGCTTTGAAAGGGCCCCTCGAAAACACACCCTCTGACTATGCCACTTGAGAAACGAAGACAACCAATCATGAACAGGGCCCCATATAACGTAGGAATGAAGTTTGTTAAGCAACGCTTAATGACAAGCTCGGTCAAAGGCTTTACTAAAATCTAGAACGTGAACATAAGGGGTAGGGCAACGCAAATCCAGATTAGAGGACCAATCATGCTAAGCAGTTCTAGCTAAGGCTGTTTGACATGATCTACCATTCGTGAAACCATGATGAATGGTTGATAATAAGCCATAAGTTAAATGACAAACGAGATGTTTACACACAACTTTTTCTAAAAGCTTACCAGCAGCAAAGCAATAGGACGATAATTAACAGTAGAGCTAATATCACCAGATTTATGGATGGGAACCATGTTGGCCACTTTCTAGTCAACAGTGATATCACCAGTGCTAAGTGAGAAATTGAAAATTCTAGTTAATGTCTCACTAACATATACTCCAGCTAACTTTATCATTGTAGATGTGATAGAGTTAGGGCCGGGAGCTTTGCTAGGTCTCAAGCTATTAATAAGGAATTACAGTAGTAGAGCTCCGCATAGTACACTATAGGAAATTTATTATACGAAAGTTAGATTTAATGCTAGCAAAAAAATGTAACAAAACTCAATGTTTGCAGCACCTACATAATTTGACTACAAATTTTATACCTTCCAATTATGTTAACTCAATTCCAGATTTTGACGAATGTGAATCCCAAACAAGTACTTGTTCAGCTAATGCCACCTGTACTAACACACATGGATCATTTAATTGTACATGCAATGAAGGCTTTGAAGGCGACGGCATGTTTTGTCGAAGTACGTTTTTCACCATTTGTTTTGTTTTTTTTTGTATATTAATAGGCCTACATTACCGAAAAAGATTAAATAGAGATTTCTTCCGTTTGACTTGCATAATAATTGGCCTTTGTATTATAGATATTAAACATCTATATTAAAAAACAATATATTATAGATATTAAGAAAAATATTTATCTTAATTAGGTGCATCTTTATTTTTAGCGATCACCTTAAAAATCTTAATTCTTCATGCTTTCGGTAAAAATTCAGCTCTTTTAAATGTGCTCTAAACATTTATATTATTTTTATAATATTTATTATTTTATTCATATCTAGAAATAAATGATACAGTATTAAAATTATTATATGGTTTGTTTTTTTTCAGTGATACTTTATTTTTTATTTGGAATCAGTGAGGGAGATACATCGCTTCGTCTGTCTTCCAAACAGATATCAGGAGAATATGTGTCTTCCGATTTTTTCCTTGCATCCGGCTTTCCATTTGGCAATCAGTTTTTACGATATATATATGTAAGTTGAAAATTTTACAATAACGACAACCTCTGTTATTATGAAAATATAGATAAATAATGATAACTGTGTTCAAATAGGAACATGATGTTACAATCGTATCAAGCATAGCCCTTCAACTGAAAGTTCCTTAATATTTAAGTTGTATGAAAAGATACAGTATCTGGTGAGATTTGAACTTGCAAACTCTCGCTATTAAGTAATTATATTTTTAGACTGCCTTGGGCGATTTTTTTCCCTGTAGGATTGGTGGCGCTATACATTCAACATAACTAGAAAGAATTGCGACATGACCACTGGACGCCCTCAACCCTCCATATTGGCTCCACACCACCTAATCAGTGGTGTGTAACTAGAACAAATAAGATAAATTCTAAATTCTTGACCTCATGTTATTTAAAAATCAAAAACACCATAACGAAAGGTCTTGTCACATTATTTTTTGTTGGAAAATGTTCTTAAAAAACTATTCTACACCACTGCACCATTCAAGATGGGAAAAGAAGTGCCTATCTAAATAGTGTATTAACAATACCTCAGTATAATTACTACGTACGTATTCTTATTTTATGCTACAAGTTATTTTGGAGATACCCTGGGACTGGGACCATAGCTAGGGGCTTGCCACAAACACCCGATTATTACATAAATTTTGAAGTTGCCCTGTGCATAAGTAAGAGGCCTAGTCGAGTATTATTAACAAACGCGATGATGTATGCCTAGCTAAGGCGCTACGCTATTTTCGTCAAGCAAAAACTACATGTAATTTAATTAACTAGAGGGCACTCGGAGAGTGCATCTCAGCCCACATCATAATTCTCCTCAGTATAGATTTCCTCCACATATTGTTCCCCATAAACAAAAATTAATGAAAAGAAAAAAAAAACAAGTAGACACCTTGGGATTTGAACCCGGGGCTGGTAGTGTGGAAAAGCACTCTTCTAGTGTGTGGAAAACACTGTTTTTACATACTTTGAATTAATGGTCATATGTATATGGCGGCAAACCCACACACATGTCCAGACAGTTATACTTAACTTAAGTAGTTTTTCGATCATTGTGTCCTTGACCTTTGACCCCGACCGTTCAAAATTTTGTCACTTCCAGATCTTTGGCAAAGGAACGTTTCTGATAAAAACTGTTTCAAAAAATCCTTTTTTGTTGATTGTGACCTTGAGCTTTAACCATCACCCTTCAACATTCAAATACTTTGAGACCTTTGATCATGGATCATTGTGATCAAGTTTGACAAGTTTGTGATTAAAACTAGGGGCTGTTGACAAATAAGTTTAAAAAAATAGTTTTTTTATTGATTGTGACCTTGACCTTTGGCCCTGACCCTTCAAAATTTAATCGGCTCTAGATCTTAGGTAAAGGAACATTGTGGCAAAGTTTGACAAATTTCTGATAAAAACTATGGGCTGTAGGCTGTTCACAACAATTATGCTGACAGAGAAATAAATAACTAAATAATAAACCAGGCAAAAACATAACCTCCAGCCAAGGTCATAAATAAACAGCGGCAAAACATAACCTCCTGCCAACTTCGTTTTCAGAGGTAATTAAAATAGCCAATTGAGAATCAATTTCTTTTGTGAATTGTGTTATAAACTTCAAACACACGTTAATTAACTGATATTTACTATCAAATGACAACATTTTCTTATTAATAATTTTATTTATTTTGTTCAATTGCCTGTTATTTATGCAATCGCCACATTGTAACATAGGCGTTGTGTTCATTCGAAAGGACACAATATGGAGTCCCACTAGCTGCTCATGTCGCAACTTTAAACATAACACTTCTCCTTGATGCAGCAATCTCATATATTTATAGGAGTTTCCTGCAGCCGTTTGCACATCCAGGATTTTTGATATCCAAGGCTCAAGTGCCGTATGCTGATGTCACCTCATCATATAATGTTCTGTAGTATGACGTCACGATTGTACCCACAACCCCCTGTCCCTTTTGGAGCATCTTGATACAGTGAATAAAATAAGAATTAATAATTAATAATTAATAATAATAATAATAATAATTAATAATAATTAATATTAATTAATAATAATAATTAATTAATAATTGCGTATCTTTCTTCATTTGTTGTCAAACATGAGGTACCAATCCTACACCTTAGGCATCATGCAACACCGACAATTACAAGCCTTGACCTTATATGAACGACAATATTAAACCCCAAACTAGTCCCACGGCCACTAATGATAACGATCATTAGTGGTCGTGGGACTAGTTTGGGCCTTACCTAAGCTGGTCGAACGTTTCGTTTGGGTCTATACCCTAGCTGCACTGATGAGGCCTTGAAGGCCGAAACGGATCCGTCTGCAGATATTGGGATCCAAAAGATACTGGCCCCCAAACATTGAGATTTTTTTTATAAATCCTAGGCTCTTGATGTGTACGGCCTGTTTAGGCATGCACGAGAGTCTTCCATCCGCGAACTACGATTTTGACACGCTACGATTTTTAAGCTAGTTAAGGTTTACAAAGGATCACATTAATTCAAAAGCATACAAAGCACATTGAACGCTAGAATAATTAAATAAAAACACTTTTGAACAATCGAAGTGCCTTTCCTTGCCAGTTATTTCTCACGTTAATGGTGGGCGAATGTTTTTGAAATTATAACATTACACTTTCCTATACTTTAACACTGATCGCATTGTAAATTCTCCATAGTAATACCCAATATATGTCACATGACCGGCTGTAAATAAATCTTGCGGAATGTGTCTATTCTCATTTTCCATTTTCATAGCCTATATAGCTTTGGCTTAAGTTGCGCATTCTCAATTGTTGCATGAAAAGTTCGATTTTTCTCATTTCTATTTCACACCGTCTTCGCAGACGCCGTTTGGTTGTTGCGCATGCTCATGAGTTAATGAGACGTCGCTTGGTAACTGCACATGCTTGTCAACGTCACTTACTCAGTGCGCATGCTCACTGTCTGTCCAGCATTCCCCAGCGCATTCTCACTGTGATGGTTTTACATAGATTTGTCGGAGAAGTTCTTTGGTAACTGCGCATGCGCATTGCTACGTACGGAATTCGCATTCCTTCGTAGTAAATGCTACCGCTTACCCACAGTTTCTTAATGACTGTTTCCTCTTGTTCGTACATATATTGATATTATCTCACTAGGGACGGCGCCGCTATTCTATTCAATTGCAGAAGTTGGTCTAGTTCCAAAATATGGATGACTAGCAAGGGGTTTTCTTACTGTGGTGACCTCATTTATAATATCAGGTGTCACATCACAAATGTGTAATGAATGTGTTATGAAACAGTAATTAATAGTTAACAGTGTATTAATTGTACTTACTAAATGATAACTATAATAATTAATCTAGCATGCTATTATAACATTTCCAGATTGAATCAATCCAAAAGCACTGCTAGATATCCCAACAATTCACTATATTAAATATAAAGACAGGCTTGATCACTGCAAACAGGTCAAATAAGACCTTTTTATTTGCCTTAATTTCTTATACAAAATTATTAAAGCTATTATTAAAATTAATTCACTTTAAGTATATCTCATTTGATACACGTTGACCCAACCCCAAACCTGACCTTCCCCCTGCTTGATGCAATGCCCTTCACTATTCATTTTGTTATATTCCAATCATCTAGAACGGAATTGCTACATGTTTATCCTCCTCCGTCTTTCAAAACTGCTATCGATCAACTGCGCTAAGACACTGCATCATTTATTTACTTATTTAATCATTTATTTCTTGCTTATTTACTTATTTATGCTTGTTTGTGTAATTATATATTTATTTTTAACTTATTGTATTCATTTAGTATTTTTTTGTAACTTATTTTTGTTCTTAATAATTATTGTATTAACTTAGGTATGAAGTATTAATTTTACTATTAATTTTGTGCTATTTATATTTGAATTTTTGTTATTCTGATAGGTACTTTGTACAGGGACCTGTTCCCTTTGGTACCTATCAGTCACTTATTTGAGTTAAATTATGAATTACATTGTGGAACTCATAGTAATTTTAATGTTTTTTTTTATGCAAGGGAAAGAGCTAACTTGGTTTATTAGAAGATGGTTCACTCAAAGCAACAGACATCTCTATAATTATGGGATTTCTATTAAAGGGAAGGACAATTTGGGTGGTAGGACCCTGATAGGCCTTTTTCCCAAAGCAAAAGCATTTAGTGATAGTAAAAACTCAGCCATAAATTATTTGATCCTTGAATTTTAGATATGTTATTAGATGACTGCAGTGATATACAGTATTTTTATTATTGTAATTATTAGAACGTCACTTTACATTTTAATTCTAGTATTATTTAACAGAATTTAAAAATCTGAGACTAATTATTTTGGGATTTTTTAAAATAAAATATTTAATTATTTTTATATATTTAAGCATTTTTTACAACAAAAAAACCAACTTATCACGAAACACCAAACCAGGTCTATTTAAAAGAATGCACTTTTTGTTATTCTTCATCTTATACTACAGGAATATACTACAAAAACTACAATAGGACAAGAATTCATAAAACAAGCAGAGAACAGACTACGCCGTTCATATTTAGGAACTATCCCATCTAATTTCTCTCCATCATGGGCGCTCAAAGTCACATGGTTTGAAATTCCACAGAGGCCAGCAGACCCATCGGTTAACAGAGTAAGTATAGACTTCTAGTGGTGGAATAGGGACTATAAGCTGTAGCCCCAGTGTACATAATTGGCTCTTGTGCACTTTAAAGAACCCAGTACATAGGCCTATTTCGAGACTGCAGTTATGGATCTTTTTTTTTCCCACCAGTACCATTGTTTTTGTTCTGATTTTTTTTTTCTTTTTTCTTGCATATATTTTTCCTATCTTTTTGCACTGTTTTTTTCTGGCCGTCACTTTGTCTTAGAATTTTTCCGTGCTGTGCTGAAGCATAGGCCATATATCAAGGTTGTGCCTCCTAATATTTACTTTAAATCTATGATGGGGTGTGTGTGTAAGGACCAATTCAAGTGATTAAAAGTCAAACAGTCTACACCGGATATTTCAAAAACCAGTCAATTGATAATGAAACTTACGGGAAAGTTTAATCAAGTTGCAAGGAAGAAATGATTATGTGCTGGCGATGAATTAGTCAAGGGTGTATATTGGAGGGTCATTTCAATTTTTAAGGACCCAGACCTACATATCTCTTTTAAAAAAATCAATGGGTATAATTTATACCTTGTATAACAGTTTGTCATGTTCAAGTAAAGAAATAATTAAATTTTTGTGACGATCTGGAGTAGTGTGTAGATCTGAAGACCATTGAAAGGAAAACGTCCCAGACCACATATTTTCGAAAACAGATCAACTGATCTGAATGAAACATTTGGAAAAGGTTGAACTTAAGTTACAAGGAAGATAGGATTATGTGTTGGCGACGAATCAGTCAAGGGTGTAAACTGGAGGGTCATTTAAATTTTTGAAATCCCAGACGTAAATATCTATAAAAAATTGTTCAATGGGTGTAAATGAAACTTTCTATAATAGTTTGTATAGGTCCTGTAAAGAAATGACTTTTTGTGATGATTCGGCGTAGGGTGTGAATATGTGGACCATTTAAAGGAAAACGTCCCAGACCAGATATTTCAAAAACGGGTCGGCTGATCCGAATGAAACTTTCGGGAAAGTTTAACCCAAGTTACAAGGAAGATATTATTATGTGTAGGGGACGATCCATGTTAGGGTGTAAATTTGAGGGTCATTTAAATTGCTTACGTCCCAGTTATAGATGGATAAAAATGACACTTTGTAGAATAGTTTTTCATGGTGAAATGAAGGAATGATCCAATTTTGGTGACGATCTGCAGTAGGGTGTGGATATGAGGACCATTTAAATATTTTTTGTTGACAGTTGATTAAATTATTTAAACGCAATTTGCGTTTTCTAAAGCGCTTAAACCAGTTACAGCCAAGTTAAACTCAAATCTACCGTGATATGCATGAACAATTTTGCTTGAAAATGCACTTTCCTATTCAAGGTCGGCTCATATGGCACGCAATGGTTATCAGTCACGATGTACCTTGCTATGACCATTGCAGCTGTAGTTTAAGTCTCACTAATAACATCGCGGTGAACATGGTTTTCATTTTTTTTTCACTTCATTAAAATTATATTGATTTTCCGTTTTTTTTGGTTTTTTTTTACTTTATACCTTTTAACGACTTTTCTTTTTGTTGCAATTTCAACTTCATTTCTCATTAATGCAATGGGGAAAAGCCCTATGTTCTGTTGTTCAAACAGACATAGTAAGTCTAGTTTTTATTTCTTTTGTTTTTAATACAAAATAATATCCATGGAAGGATAAAACACAAAATAATGGCAAATTTATTGCTATTATTATCCTTTACCTTTATATTATACTTTTATAATATTATACCTTTATATTATTATACCTTTATATTATTTACGTTTTTCCATAGTTCATATTTTTAAGCGCTGTGAGACTCCAGTAAAGAGCGCTATATAAATTCTTGAATATTATTATTATTATTTTTATTATTGTGGTCCTCAAATTACAGAATAAACAAACTATCATACAAAACAATTAACTGACATTAAAAATATAAAAAGCAACAAAAAAGGAAAAGAGCTGCACCCGTTTTTAATTCGTATGAAGTGGCATGAGGGTCCCAAATGATCAGCTTCTGCATTATATTCACCCTCTTTAAATATGGTTCAAATGAAAAAAATATATAAAATGAGGAGTAAAAGTCTGTCTCTTTTATATATATTATATTTTTTAACAGAGAAACACATTCCAAGCTGTTCTTCTAACCGATGGACTTTACAGCTTTGCAATAAATTTCTTTGAAGAACGACGTATGCTTTGGGATTCCAATCTAGTTTTCTTAAAAGATGCTATTTTGGGATACAACATTGCAAATTTTAGTTTTGAAAACTTCCAGCTTCAACAACCGCTTGTAAGCGATGTGTATAGGCCAGATCTGGTCCTAGGGAATACCAATGAACATGGTCAGTGGATTTTTCGTTTGGAGGACAATACAGAGAATACTGTCAACCCCAAAAAGCGGTGCTTAGACTGGTATATAGAGGATTCATCAAGTTTCTTTAACCCAGTTGGTCTGGGTACCTGCCCATGTACACTGCGTCAGGCTCTGAGAGATGGAAGATATCGTATTCGACTTAGAATAACAATTGCTTCAACCCCAAGTTATATCTTACCTCTTCTGGCTGATCTAGGCATATCGAACGATCTGTTTGTAACTGTTGTAAGGCTCATAGACTTGGGTAAGCTACAGAAAATATACTAACTATTAACAAGGATATTTTACCGATATTTCCCTACGTTGCTTCAATACACGACTAAATAGAAACTTGTTAAAATTTGGAAAATCATAATCCGATTTATTCAATCCAACAAAAATAATGGATTACAAATAAGTATTTGAGATATAAAAACTGATCGTAGGTTTCAGCAATACATAACATATTCATGTATGGCACTGGTGATCTTAAATTTGTAATGATTTGCCAGCAAGTAAAAACTCTTGTAACGTGGTAACACTTCAATGCAATAGGTCTGTAGTTATCTTTAAAGTTAATGTCTCCTGACTTGCCTTTACTATAACCGTATCCATGGATGAAATGCCGTATCACATGACAAATACGGTAAGCATACTGACAAAGATTGTGAAAGGTCTCTTGGTCATAATAGTGTTATAAGATAAGATGCATTTTGTATGAGAAGAGGCCTAAAATCGGATTTGATGTACGGTACTGTATAGGCTTATGAGCTTTAGTACTATAAAATATCAACTCTATTTATATTTTTTTGTTTCTCCTGCAGCTAAGTACTACACAATTTGCTTCCAGTCGTCGACATTTAACATCTATTTATCTGGTACCGAATGTTGTTATCGATGGAGTTTTTTTAGGTTTTTCAACTTAGGTTTTCTAAACAGAGGCTACGTTGGAATTGGGGCAAGCAGTTTCTCATTTCGTTATGGCTACACATTCGGACCTTGGTTTCTTCCATATCAATATGTCTACCATATTTGTAAGTTGCACACTCATAGCCTAAATTAAAGTCAGGCTCCGGAGGAAAAAAAATTGATATGTTGTAGAACTGATTTTTGTAAGACAGAAAAAAAGTAGTTTGATCAAAAACTGAGCAACGGTGAATGAGATACAGATTTTTGAATATTTAAAAACTGGGGGAAAAAGGTGCCGCCCCTTTTTCCCCCAGTTTTTAAATATTCAAAAATCTGTATCTCGTTCACCGTTCCCCATTTTTTTGTCAAACAACTTTTTTCTGTCTTAGAAAAATCAGTTCTACACATATCAAAATTTTTTTTCCTCTGGAGTCTGACTTTAACACACACATATCGCATCATACTGTACCTATGTTTTATACAAACAAATTACAATTATCTTCATGGAAATCAGCCAATGAAGTTGCGGACGTACCTGATGCAGACCACTTGGGCTTGGTGCACATGGAAGCCGCAACGTTAGCTTTCAACAACGGTCTACACAGACTACAACCACTGCCTAAGAAAATCAACAGTTTCACGTCAAGTGAGCTGAATTCTACATCGGCCAATCTTCGGCAAAAGCAGTGTGTGTTAAGATTGGTTTTCATACAATCGCTACGCACTATCGCCGACAGCTTTCGTGATGCTGATTAGTCGGTTGAATCGGGCAGCCTTCCCAATTGCGTTGGAGACTGCTTTTGAAACAGTGGCATATCTAAGTGATGCAAGGGGGAGCACACGCCCCTCCAATAATTACCCCCCCCCCCCCACCTAGT
>NW_022736945.1:805653-807713 GCF_011630105.1 Anneissia japonica | reverse complement strand
CCCCCCCCCCCCCCCCAGAAATCACGGTCAAGTTTTTAAAAATCACATATAATCACCTTATTTTGCGAATTAGCGCCCCATCAGCACCCCCATCAGCACCCCCATTTCAAAACTTCTAGATACGCCACTGAGTAGGCCCTCCCCAACTTCAACTTCGGATTGTTTTTAATGACGATCTGTTAAAACCGACAATCAGCAGACGGCGTCGGCGTTCACATCATGGAGCAGAATTGGATTGAAGCGGTCGTACGACTGTCACGCGGCACAGTGAATGCCCAGCATAATATCTGGAGCATGCTTCTTAACCAACAATTTATAATTCTGCTTTAGAAAATTCATCTACTCACTCAGAATGAATTTTTTATTTTAAATGTTACTAGCTTCCGATGTTATGTCTCAGTATTATTGCTGCTATGCCTCTAGTAGTGAAGAACTTTGCCAAATGTACTACGAACGCCGGCCTGCAGCATCTTGCCAGTTTTACAGACCTCCACGGTGGTGTAAGTAATATAATAAACTTTATAACGATTAGGCTTAAATGCTTTATTGCATTTCGTCATATGAACATTATGTTTATTGAATCTCATTTCCTTGAGTAATTTAATGAGTTAACTCACCAACACTATTTTTCACAAAGACTTCGTAGTCAGTATTTAGTAGAGGAATGACTAGTATGACAGCATTAATGTTGCTTTATTTGCTTCTGAAGCTTGGTTCTGGGGCGATCCTCACATATCCACTATCGACGGATACCAGTATACATTTAACGGTAAAGGAGAATACATGTGCACCGATATCAACGACGGAACGTTTCAGTTGCAATGCCGTATGTCAGATCCTATTTCTGAAGCAGATGCAGATGCGACCATCTTCAGTGCATTTGTTGGGAGACACACTGGAGAAAGTGCCACTTATGTAAGTGTTTGTATAGAAAATCCCAATTACCAAAGGGCATTCTCTATTGACGCCAACATAGCTGGGGACCTCCTTGGGGTCCCCTGTGTGCATGTCATGACCATGTACAGGGGTGCGAAGTATTTAGAGTAATTTACCATAGAAACAGCATATTGTACGTACTATGATTTCTATATTTGGGTTTGTAACAGATGATGCTTAAGAATCCCCACCAGAAGCCCCAGCTATCGTCTGCAGACGGACAATAATCATTGTAAATGGAATGGTCTGTTTAATGAAGTAACATGTGGAAGCGGTTTGGCGCAGTGGAATGGTTTGGTTTCTCAACCTCGAGGTCGGGGTTTCAATCCCTCGCTGTGCATTTCGCTTGTGTCCTTGGGCAGGACACTTATATCTGCATTGCTTCTCTTCACCCAGGAGTATAAATGGGAGCCTGGTGGGGTTACCTACTCCTGCGCTGATTACGAGCAGCAACACTTAGCATGTGGACCCAATGTCAAGAAGATGCCTGAAAATTGTTGAAAAAAACTGCATAAATGACCCAGGTTTTACAAAAAGTACAGAAAGAGCGGTGTACAGCCAGAGTACATGATGATTAATATTACTATATAATAGTGTCATTTCCAGCCATCTAGAGGTACTTTGATTCCATTGATGTCGACTCCCGACTGTCACCCCACATTTCAAAACATATCTGCGCCCATGATAAATGCTTGAAATGATCTATTTGAAATTATCTACATCATTATTATTATTTATTAATCTTATTGTAGGTTCAATTCACCTTAAGTGATAACGGGACTGACATCAGTGTTCTTGTTAATGGAACTGAAGCAATATCACTCGATACACTGAGGAACGGTAAGAATAGATTATGTTATAAACACCATTGGTTCTTACATTGGTGATTTTCATCTCATCGAATGGTTCTGGCTCAGGTTTCATTGATTAAGCTGGGCACTCCCTCCACCCGACAGTCATCGGGTGAGTACCCAGCTTGACGATCAAGAATTGTATTAAGGTATTTATGACTGAATGGAATTTGAAGGCTCATTTGACGGTATCAACAGTAAAAATACAGTGCATTTGTTACTGGATTTGTTCAACATTTGTTTTATGAAGACAAAAAGAGATAATTGAACGAA
>NW_022736945.1:799106-805524 GCF_011630105.1 Anneissia japonica | reverse complement strand
ATATATATGTGTGTGTGTGTATATATATATAGATAACATAATAAGACATAACATTTATTCAAGACGAATATTTCGGACACGCCTGTGTCCTTCTTCAGCGTTACACATATGACTGAAAAATACAGAGCAGATCAACTAAAAATAAATCCTAAGATAATAGTATAATTAGTAACTGAGAAGTAATTAACTAATAAACTGTCAGCAACACTTGAAAGCGTTGGCTATAAAAAGGCCTATGACAAACAACAGAGCGGAATAAACAAAATATCGGCAATGTAATGATCTAAGTTCACACTGCAATCGTAATAGTGACAGTTGGCCTATATAAAGGATAAATTATAATTTATACATTTATTATTTATCGTTATCTCCGCCAAGAAATATATGTTTTCAGTTGTGTAAGTGTGTTTATATGTGCGTGTGCGTAACGTTTTGGTGTTATCGTGCGGGTTTTTTTTGTGTGCGACATATCTCAAAAACGGCTGCACTGACATAATTAAAAATAACAGGGAGTGTTCTGTATAATCCAATTAAGAAATTATTAAACTTTGGTGACGGTCCATAATAAGGTGTGGATGTGAGGACCATTTAAAGGGATTTAAGAGCAAAAGTGTTAGACAAGACATTTAAAAACTAATGAACTGATATGAATGCAAATTTTGTGAAAGTTTAACCCAGTTACAAGGAAGATTAAGTGTTGGCGACGATCCAAATTTGGGTGTGAACTTGAGGGTCATTTCAATTTTAAGGTCCTGCGTGTTTCTTGCGTTCAAAATATCTCAAAAACAGCTGCACAGATCTAAATGGCAGTTATAGGAATTGTTATTACGACCCAAGGATGAGGTGATTCAATTTTGATGACCATCCATTGTAGGGTGTGAATATGAGGACCATTTAAAGGAAAACGTCCCAGACCAGATATTTCAAAAACCTATCAATTTTATTTTATTTTATTCTGGTATAAAAATAATACAAAAAGTAGCCAAAAGCTAAAATCATTGCATTTACAAAAATATATAGGCCAAAATTACAAATTATGAAATTGCACAAAAACATTAAAATACGTATTTACAAATAGAAAGAACATTTACAAATTGCATTAAAAAAAGATAAATATAAAAATGAAAATAATAATAGTAATTCTCATTCTGTAAAACCAACAATATGGCATTATACGGGCCCGCAGGACGATGTGGCATGGGACCCAAGAGCAAGACAAGCGACAGACCAGAGAGGATCAGGTATTGAGCAGCCTGGTAATATATGGGATTGGTGAATTCTGGTACCTTTTGGTATGGCAACGTTGTGAATTGATGAGTGAATTATGTCTTAAGTTTCTGTTGTTAGGATTTGAATGGGGAAGCATATGACGATGTTGTGATTGGAGCATTGATCTATCGAAATTACACACTAGGATTTCACGTCTAGATTTAAGTGTGATGATGTTGGTGATTTTAATAGCTTCATTATAGGACCATTGTTGATTTGGGATGTGAGTTTTACCTAGAACAATTCTGACTGCTCTTTTCTGGACCCTTTCCAATCCGTCGCACTGCAGAACTGTCAGAGACGAATGCCACACCGGGCAGCAGTACTGAAGGATCGGCCGTATATAAGAAGTGTAAAAACTAACTATGTCACTGACAGAAGCACCACTTCTTTGCAAGAGACTGAGTGAGAAAAAATGAGAGGCTTGATTACAAATTTCACTTACATGATTATCCCAAATCAAGTTATTTGTGACAAGTTTAAGGCTATCAACCTGAGAAATTATATTATCACCAATAATAAACGATTGAATAACAGTGGATATCTTAAGAAAATTCATTTTCATGTGTGACATTTACTTGGTTTAGGAATGTAATTACGGGAACTCCAATTAGTGAGGTCACCTAAAAGTGGTCTGCAAAGTGGAATTATTCCCACGTTGGACACATTCACCAATAGTTAGGTCATCAACATATTTCCATCGTCTGCAGCTTCCTAGAAAAACATCATTAATTAAAACTAAAAAGAGGATTGGACCCAATTTTATACCCTGACGGACCCCCACAAGCAACCATGTTTAAAGATGAGAGTGTATTATGTAATTTAGTATTGTGAGTTCCGTCTTTGAGGAAGCTGCATACAATGGGAATTAGTGATCACCGGACTCCAATATCAATCATCTTAGTCATCAAAACATTATGATTAACAAGGTCAAATGCCTTAGTATAATCAATTGTAACTAGATTGACATATTAAAGTACCAGGTTTATCTAGACTTCTATAAACAAAATCCAACATTTCAATAAGATAATTTGTTGTCAAAGATCCACGCATATTGCCAAATTGTTGGTTGTCAATATTACATTTAATATCTTTCATTATCCAATCACTTATAAAAGATTCAAAACTCTTGCAAAAATTGGTGTGTGAGAAATGGCCCGCATATCATTAAAGTTGGTGGAATCCTGCACTTTGGGTACTGGGACAATTGTGGCGGTTTTCCAGCAGCTAGGAAATTTTCCTTGCTGTAAGGCGGTATTCATAATGGTAAATAATGGTTAGGACAATTCATTTGCAAATTTCCTATGTCAAATGGGTGACAACTTTTACCAGGATCCAGCAGCAAAATTTTCTTTTTTATTTTTATATTTCTTTTTTTTAAATGTAATTTTTCATGTAATTTGTAAATATTCTTTCTTGATTTGTAAATACGTATTTTAATGTTTTTGTGCAATTTTATTATTTGTAATTTCGGTCTATATAGTTTTGTAAATGCAATGCTTTAAGCCTTTGGCTGCTTTTTGTATTATTTTTATACACTACAAACATAGCTTTTCAAATTTTGGTTTTAGGTGTCTGGAATGATAACAAAACAGATGACTTATGCTCCAAAAGTAATGTGTGTCTGGATACAAGTACGAACCTATCTGAATCTGATATATTTGATACCTGTAACACATGTGAGTTAATGTGCTTGCTTTAACGCGAACGGTGCTTAAAATCAGAAGATCTCGAAATAGATATCCTCTTGGATATTGTTGCTTAGGTCGTATAAAACAACAGTGCAAACGTCGTGTTTGTGAAATACTGTATGTGGGTATTCCTGGCCTGTTCTGATTGGTAATTTTTTTAAGTTTGCGGTAAAGTCAGTTCTTACCATAAAATTGGTCGTTTTTATTTTAATTACAGTGATAAATTACGATGATTATTCAGATATATCTGTAAAACCCAATACCGTTACTTTAATATTTATATCTTATCTACGTGGTGTACAGCAAGCAATTAACATACTATCTTACCATTATTAAGTTAAAATTACAACATATATTCACAGCCTAGTTCCATCAATTTTTTAAGGTAAAATTAATAAATAATAATGTTATAAAATAAACTTTCAAATTAGGGAGGCTTACAGAGGAAGAGTCAGCATTTGTCTACAAGGAAGGAGAAAGTTACTCGAATGTTAATGATGAAAGTTTTCGGCCAAAATTTCTAGATGAACTGTTAGATACAGCAAAACCTGCTTTACTAGATGAGGCCAACTCCGTTTGCGGCAACAATCAAGAGTGTTTGTTTGATGTTTTAGCTACACAAAATATAAATATCGGTGAAAGTACGAGGATTACAAACGAAATAAATAGCAATGATAGAGAGATCTTAGGTAAGTGGACAGCATTTCATTAAAAAACCTTGTTAGGATCAAGGAGTAGTCATATAATTGGCTCTCTGTTTTAATGCACCTGGTATCACGTTATCCCTTGATCTACTATCAAGTAACATCACACCATCCCTAATAATGGTGATACCGTGTAACTGTCAAGTTGCTTCACATATGGCGTGTCTTAGTTTATTTGGTATTACTTTTATAATTATTTTGCTATAAAAATTGGAAATGATTATTATTATTATTATTATTATTATTGTTAATATTATTAATTATTATTATTGTTAAAATTATTGCTATTGTTGTAGTTATTGTTATGATTATGATTATTATTTTTTACATTAATAGAAAATATACCACCAGTGATAAATCAAATTATTGATATGAGCGAAGAGAGTGTCTTAACTGATGGCTTCAAACTTAGTGTGCGTGTAAATCAGACAATTGTTCTACGAGTAAACGCATCTGACGAGAATGAGGGTGATGTCTTAAACTATTTTATTGAAAATGAAATTCCCGGATCAAATATAACGAATGAAAGTATGTATTCCAATATCACGTAAAATACAATTTGTTTTATTTGTGTCTATGAGTTTACTTATCGCATAATATCATGTACAATGTGCAATTACACTCACACATATGTACATATATACAGAATAGATTCCATCTGTATAGACTTCGAAATCAATTGCCTCCAATTGGTTTCAAACTTTAAACAAAAACCCCAAGAAAATATATATAAGATGGAGATTAGAAATGAGTAAAACAATGTCCACAACTTGGATTTCAACTTTGGTATCCAGCCATTGTTTCTCACAGCATTGTTGTTTTCCAACACTTTATTTTTAATCTTTATATATCAACTTTATAAACCAACTGTATATAAGCCTACAGACACTTAGGCTAGTGCTTTCCAAAATAATTATAAAATAACCTTTTTTATGTGTGTACTCCATGTTTAATATTTGAAAAATATGAATAAATTTGTTTAAATCGTTCGTTGTTTAATGAATTTGTCTACTAATATATATTCTCAGCTGGACTTTTCACTTGGAAACCAACCTCAATTGATATAGTTGATCTAGTATTTGAAGTCAGTGATGGGACACAGAGCATAGCTAAGTACATGGAAGTCAAAATTTGCGCATGTGTGAATGGCGGCGTGTGTGACTATGACGCTCTGGTAGAAGGATCCGATCTTCCAAATAACAGATTTGCGGTACGATTAATCAGTTGCTTTGTTAACAAATATTTTAATTGAATGGGTAATTTTAATCAGCAAAAAGCCGGACACTCACTACGGCCGACGGTGGTCGGCCCACATAGAGAATGCAATGCCACGACGCGCGCAACAAATCTTTTTTAATGACAATCTGTTCAGACTGCCACGGACAATCAGCAGACGTCATCGTGTCGTCAACTCTCACAGGGAGATAAGTAACGGTCGTACGACCGCCATTCGACGCAGTGACCGGGTTTACAATTACTGCCCCAATTGCGTGTATTTTATTTTCCTAACGAATAAGTCATAATTGAATTTTGACTGAAGGCCTAAAAGAAAATTACTTTCGATTTCTCTATCTAGGGGTTGGGGGATCATAATGTTATGTCTAATATGTGTACTCATTCTTGTATTGTATATGAGGTGAAACTAAAGATTCTGGTTTCATAAATTTCACATGGACTTTATCATCTTGCAGTACATTTTATATATTATACTGTACATAGTTATATACACAGCCTTACACAGTGATGTTTTGATAAATATATTAGGTTGTGCAGTGTACCTGCTCACCTGCATGGACATCATTCGATTGTTCTGAAGATTACGATGCCTGCATGGATGACCCCTGCTTTACTGGTGTCAGCTGTAAAGATCATATGGCACCAGAAGTGAATGCAACGTGTGGTAACTGTCCTGCGGGCCTAGTGGGAAACGGTATTAAGTGCTACGGTATGTATATGACAGGGAGCTTTCGATTTGCTCGATGACGCGACGCTAGAACGGAGTCACTCATGCTTGACCGTCTTTTCGGGCATCTTACCTTTTCTGCATACATGTATTTGGCCAAATTTCGTACTAAAATCCACGCGACGAGATCTACGCGAAGAGGAGAACTTAACGTTTTCGCACGCGCGGATGACTTTTAGTGGCGTTATTACTTTCTAGGTCCTACCGTGTCGTGCAATCGGAAGCTCCTAATGAAAGCTAGTTGGCACAAATCGAAGTTACCTACCCCAATATTCATTTTAGAAAAGTTTTGACTGTCTTATTTAATACACACAAGAAAGAGTCAGACCAGAATTTCAAGCCTGTGTACTGATATTATAATAATTGTTGAAAATTTAGCCCAAAAGCAATACAGCTACCACTAATTTCTGATGCGGTTTATTAAAAGGAGTTAATTTGTTGGTATATTAACTCTTGTCATTTTATCCCTCAATATTATCTTTCTACAAATTTGTTAGATAATGACGAGTGTTCAAACGGTCAAGACCAAATTGAGGGAGCTCTTTTCTGCGAGCATACTGAGTTGTGTGTGAATACATTGGGAAGCTATGAGTGCAGTTGTCGATCTGGATATGAACTGCATCCGAATGAAAAAGAATGTACAGGTAAGAAAGAAGTAGCTTGTTTTGTATTGCAAATATATATGTATATATTTATTATATGTATATATTTATTATACTTGGCACATGTAACTTGAAATTGTTTCTCTCTTGTGAGTCATTGAAACGTTTGAATCCACTGCTATGTGAATG
>NW_022736945.1:794744-799057 GCF_011630105.1 Anneissia japonica | reverse complement strand
TATATATATAAATCATCAAAGGTACATATATCATATTATATATATATAGGCCTATATATATAAATATATGTATAAATTTATTTATTTATTTTTTATTTCCTTCTGATTCAAATTTTTACATTAACAATGTTACATGTATTTCGGTCCTCCTCAAATCTAGTGCTGATCGGAAGTAACATGCAGATTTTAGAATATTATTTATATGCTTTCCGGCCGCAAGTGAGAGGGCCAACTTGACCGGGTTGTTTGAACTCGTTTGGCTTGGCCGAGCCGACTCCAGTGGATCGACCGTGGGCCAAAGTAGATATTGTGTCATATTCTGGCCGTCAGACTGGTAGCGGCTCAGCCCGTGAACCCTATTGAGGCTATGTCGAGCCGACTTTAGTGGATTGGCCACGGGCCATTATCTTTTTCAGTACACAGATGTAGCGCAACAGGGCGAGGGTTTGTAATCTCAGATAATCTTGTTATAGTGTTTTCTTACTGATTGCGAGAAAATTTTCTTAAAAACTGATTATTGTCCATTTGTCTGTTTTAAGCTATCGTGGTTAAGTTGACATTAATGTTATTATTATGGTTATCATTATCATACATATTAATAATCTTATAATTAGGCATATTATTATATCATTATTATATATTTGTAGATATCAATGAATGCGATCGCTCTACGGATAACTGTGCCTCCACTGCTGAATGCAGTAATACTATAGGATCCTACAATTGTACATGTAACGAAGGCTACGAGGGCAATGGCATTGATTGTACTGGTAGGTCTAATGTAAAATTATTCATAAGAAGAACAAATCAATTTATATCTAAATAAATCTATATCTAATTGTATGATTGTTAGTATAGACGAATGCGTATAGTTTTAGTTGCAACGTTCATGGCTCTCAGCTCTTAAAGTTAATATTTACTGTATATACCATTACATAATAAAGGTTAGTATCTTAATTTGTTGTTAATAACAAACCTTTTTATCAATTACAGATATTAATGAATGTTTCACTCGTGCAAACCCATGCAGTCTCACTGCTGACTGCTTTAACACCGACGGCTCTGTATATTGTGTTTGTAAAAATGGATACTCTGGCAATGGAATTGTTTGTGATGGTAAGTATATATATCATATATATCCAAATACGTATATACACGTAAATGAAATAGCATAAGCCATTTTGTAATCACAGCTGTGCATGATGAAGGTCAAGTTAAACATAAATACACATTTTCTCTGATTTTTCTTTAGATATAGATGAATGCCGCCAAGAAACGAGTGACTGTGATAAAAATGCTGACTGTACAAACACTGTTGGTTCCTATATGTGTACCTGTAAAGACGGCTTTGAGGGTAACAGTACACACTGCTTTGACATCAATGAGTGCATTGAGAGAGCTCTTGACTGTCATCCGAAATCCAATTGCACCAACAGCATTGGTAGTTACACATGCGCCTGTCCGACAGGTTACCGCGGTGATGGTACCGAATGCTTTGGTAAGTTGCAGAATACGAATTGATATTGATTGTAATGTATTTTGTAATTGACTAATTGAGGTAATGGTTAACTTGTTCCCGACATGATAACATCACATGATTGCAACTTTATGGAAATATAGTGCTCCACTATGTGTGATATCATAATATATATATATATATGTCTGTGTATATATGTATATGTGGTAGTAACTTATAGCGCCAGATGATGCCAGGTCACCAACAGCATGGGTGTTTTTTATTCTGCTTAATGCAGTTTAGTGAATAAATCTTACATTGGTTTAAAATTAATTTTTGTCTGCTTTTAATTCTGTACTGTTTTTCCAGATTCGCTGTCGAGAAAGCTTTACACTTTACTTAATTGACCTATTTAGTAGACATCATATAAATATAAATAATGTACGATACAACACTTTTAGTATAGACATCAAGCAACATTTCTCACAAATAATTCTAATTAAGAAGACTCTCCTACTTAATAAGGCGCGTCTACAAATTATCCCCAACGACAGAAACGGGTCAAAACACGTTTGCTATTGCTATATGACAAGCTCTCCAAACGCGTAGGCCTGTCAACGTGTATAGGTATGTGACAGTTCTCCTGCTGTCTCTTATACACATCTAGATGTGTATAAGCTCAAGGTCATAAGGACTGAGCCTCGCTGTCACAATGTAACAAATTCAAAGTTGTTGAAACTGTTGATTCAATTAGGGCATGTTCAGTGTAGAGCTAGCTAAATTTCGCTGTGTCATTATTATATTTTTTATACCAAGAGCGCACTCTATTTATTTGATGTTCGTCAGTCCATCGTTTCGGTGGAATTTCTGATGGTCAGTTTCAGTTGATTCTTTCATTACTATCTATTACACTGTATTTGCTCTCATTTTAGACGTGGATGAATGCAATTCTGGTAATGGAACAAATATATGCGCAGTATCAGCAACGTGTACAGACACTCAGGGAAGTTACATGTGCGGATGCAATGAAGGGTTTATTGGAAATGGTGTCCAGTGCGTCGGTAGGTTATTCCACATTAAATTGAAAATACATTACTGTACATTATTTATTTTTTCCTTGACATCGCTAAAGAATAATTTTTTTCTTTTTTCGGATCTTAATTATTTTTTTTTTCCATACAAATGAGATATGCTATAATAATATCTACACAAGAAGATTGTAGCCTGGTTCTCACGAGAGCCCTAGTATCCGGATCGGGAGCTAACCGTTAGCACTAACCGTTAGCACCTGCGTGAGAACGCCCGATCGGTTAGCGGTATCCGGATACGCTAACGGTTAACAAGCGCTATCGGTTAGCAAGTTGAGAGCGTTTCTATCATCAACCAATCACGTACGCGTTTACAATTTCCAGTTTCTTATTGGCCAGTGGTTTCGATCATCATATTGTTGGTATCCGGATCGGGATTTTCTCGCATGGACGCACGGAAGCTAACGGTTAGCAGGATCCGGATCCTGATAACCGTTAGCTGCCGTGTGAGAACATAGCCACTATAAAGGATGTAAGCAAAATTGGAGCAGGATAGTTCCCTTCACTATTCTCTTGGTATTCCCTCTCTTGCCATTTGCATCTGGACTCACAGACTCTTTCTCTCCATGTACCAAGTAAAAATAAATATACACATCATTTTTATTATACTAATGTATTTCATGTAAAATATTGAAGGCATTATAATTGTCATTCACACTTGATATTGCCGTATGTTAGTAAAATTTATAATAAAAAGTGAACAATGTAAGGCATGAGGAAAATTTCGGGATCAATTACCTTGGGTGGTGGTAAAATTCCAGAGGAAAATAGCACAGGGGTGAAAGAGAAAGGGAGAAATACCAGAGGAAAATACCCCGCGAGCAAATAGGTGTGGCGGTTTGAAGTGGAATATCTCTTAAAGTAAAATATGTTGGATGATGCCACTATTTTTTGTAAAAAAAATGACTACCAATAGACTTATCACTACCAGCGTATATTGTATGCAAACACAGGCTGCATGACATGCGATTGTCTGTGAAATTGTATCTATTGTATAATAGCAGAATCGGGTAGGACAGTAAAACTTAATTATTTACTCATTAATTATTGTCAATATGTAGATATTGATGAGTGCACTATTGGAACTGATGGATGTCAGCAGGATTGCCTCAACAATATTGGCTCATACACCTGCGCATGCGCAGCTTCCTTTTCACTTTCTGATGACCAACATTCTTGTACACGTGAGTTACAATTATTATTTTTTTACACGAACTATGTATAAAATCCAGTCTGCTTACGGACAACAGCATTTTCAAATTCATTGTTGTTTTGTATACTACAGCATTGGCAGGAATGGAATGTACTGGTTCAAACCCATGTGATTCGTCGGCTAATTGTATCCATAATGCTGATGGTAATCCAAGTTGCTACTGTGACAGTGGTTATCAACTGAGTAATAACGACACCGCCTGTGAAGGTAATGTCTCGTCTTTGAATAGCCTGGGTTCCAGGCCCTAAATTTGGGTTACCTGTACCATGGAGGAATCCTCCATGCCTGTACTTACTTTTGATTGCGCTTAGTGAACGCAATACCAAATTTAAATGGCGTCCCATACTCGATTGATTCTTTTCGGATTACGACCATAGAGCTATTATAACGACTCAACCTTATATCAGGGGCGGATTTAGGGGGGGGGCCGGCCCGGCCCGGCCCCCCCTTTTGGGAGGTAAAAAAAAGGAAAAAAAAGAAAAAAAGAGAGAAAAAGAAAAAAATGATAGCCCAGAATGCCTCAAATGTTATGTTCGGGCGTCTAGAACACAAAAAT
>NW_022736945.1:773358-794727 GCF_011630105.1 Anneissia japonica | reverse complement strand
CACAAAAATTTCGCGGGGGCATGCCCCAGACCCCCTACGACAGTGTTGTCTCAATCGGCCCAACTTTCGGCCCCCGCTTCCGGCCCCCCCTTTTGGACATTTCTGGATCCGCCCCTGTATATCCTTGTTTATTGATTGACTGATTGATTATTATGGAATGTTACATTTTTAATGTGGAAGACAGAAGTAGGTTTAAGGGAGGGATTTCATTTTGGTACATTTTATGTAAACACGTCGTGTTAACAACGCGATGCAGTATTTTTTTTCTGACGCAAACATACATTGAAATAATTATACTTTTGTTGGAAAATATATAGATATAGACGAATGTACAAATGGTGAGAACTCATGTGACGATACCATTGGTTTATGTACCAATATGGATGGAAGCTATATGTGCAGTTGTTCACCGGGTTATGAGCTACAAAATGACCTTAGGACATGTCAAGGTAAACTCAGACTGGGGGAAAAGGACATAAAGAGATTTACAATTTTAGTTTATAAAAGTCATACAGTAATAATTCCCGAGAGATATGGTAGGTTACTACTGTAATATCTAGTACTACGGTATACCGGTATGTACTATTGTATTATTCTAATAAATATGTTTTTTTTTCATACAGATATTAACGAGTGTTTAAACAGCAGTATATGTATCGCCAATGCCGAATGTGTCAATGGACATGGAAACTATAGCTGTAGTTGTCTTGATGGATTCAATGGACCACGGTGCGAAAGTACGTTTATGCAATGATTTCACTAACCGGTATCAGTGGCGGATCCGAGTTGGCAAAAAGGGGTGCCCCCCCCCCCCACACAACTGGCAGCAGCCAAAAAAATCACTGAAAGTGTGTAATCATTTAGATAAGAAATTAAAATGGTTGAATGTCTGCAGCTTACAGGGGGTATAGCCCTCAGGATCCCACAATAGGCAAAGGAACATCACAAATACCTTATTTCTCTTGACCTGGATCCACCACTGTGTATATATTGAACATTTAAATATCAATTACAATATGTTATTAGTGTAGCTAAACGTTTTTTTGATATTTGTTATAACGGTCTGTATGCGCAATTAAAATTAA
The DNA here is from genome assembly GCF_011630105.1 of Anneissia japonica. Lineage (NCBI taxonomy): Eukaryota > Metazoa > Echinodermata > Crinoidea > Comatulida > Comatulidae > Anneissia > Anneissia japonica. The sequence continues at coordinate 793,642 of NW_022736945.1, read as the reverse complement.
GGTTTAGTAACGCGCGACAGTGCATATCCCATCCATTTACAACTACAGATAAGATAATAGGATTTTTTCAACCAGAGTGGGATTTAACTTTTTGGTTCATGCAAATGCCATTACTAGTTTTTTTTTTATGATTAAAAACATTCTCACTTTTTTGTCCTCTGATTTTTGATGATATCATTGATAGCAACACTAACCACCTTTCCACTAGCCTTCAGGTTTATTATTATCGTTGGCAGCTCTGGGTTTGGTTTTAGTCTGGAACAATGCAGTGTGACATTTTGTTGTTGCTAATAATTTATTGATGTTTTCGAAATTTGGTTGTGAATTTTTTTTAGGCTTTATGAAATAACTGTCTCCATTTCATGTTTAATATCATACTTTGGTTGTTAAGATACGTAGCTTAATCATTGGACTAAAGAAAATGGATTAATGAAGGCATAAATATGTGAATTAATGTGTGTTGCAGATATTGACGAATGTACAGATAACCTACACGATTGTACTGGGAATTCCGAGTGTAGAGACCAAGAAGGCAGTTATATATGCGTTTGTCAAATGGGATTCACCGGTAATGGAAGAACGTGTATAGGTATGTGACAGTTCACCTGTATTCACCTGTCTTGTCAGGCTCTATATATCTTTTGGCCACCATAACTCATGAAATGCACTGCATTTGCTTAAATTCATTATGACATTCTTGTAGTATTAGTTGTCTGTTATCTTATGAATGCCTTTTTCAGTAAGTTTACACTATTTTCAAATATTTTGGTGTAGATGAGAACGAATGTTTGTCGATGGGTACTTGTCATAGCCTGGCAACTTGCACCAATACTATTGGATCTGTTAATTGCACATGTCCGGATGGTTACAGCGGAGACGGCGTTACAAGTTGCACAAGTAAATTTTTGTTTCCATAAAATCGCTACACTGTCGCTACATGTTCTCAGTGCAATCGTTGAACTGCGTAGCAGTCCCCGATGCAATCGTGAAGGCTCCCCAATTCAACCGACCAACCAATCAACATCACTGAAAGCTGTCGGCAATAGCGTGTAGCGATTGTATGGAAACCATGCTTAAATAGTCATATATTTTTATGGTACTAGTGTTTTTGTTGTTGATGATGACGATAATGATGATGGTGGTGGTGATAATGATGATGATGATGATGATGGTGATTATGGTGGTGATGATGATTATGATGATAATGTGGAGGAGGATGATGATGATTTTGATGGTGATGAAGATGAAAGATGATGATGGTTACGATAATGAAGCTCATAATAGTAAAAGTAATACTATTTTTAGTCCACTTTATGTATCATCATAGATATTGATGAATGCAGTAATATTAATAATCTGTGTCACGACAATGCCAACTGTACCGATACGCCTGGATCATACACGTGTGCATGCATAGAAGGCTACCGTGGAGACGGGTTCGAAGCATGTGACAACATTGATGAATGTAGCGATCAGCCTGATATTTGTCATCAACAAGCAACGTGCACGGACAACATAGGCTCATACACATGTCTATGTAAAGTGGGTTTTGACGGAAACGGGTTCATTTGTGAGGGTGAGCTTACTTTTGGTGTGTTGTCATAACGTCAAATGTTGAAGTAGGCCTATGTGAATACATATACATATTTCTGTACAGTGTCGTTCGTTTCTTCAAGGGTTTTTGCTGATGAAGTTGATCATGTCGATGCTTAATGGAATGTTGATGATGATTTTACTGATAACGCCATTGTTATTAATATCATTACTATATTTGAAATATGCAGCTTAATACGCATTAATAATTTTAATATTATCAGGCCTAGTATTCTATTATCATGCATCAAATTCTACAATGATTACATAGTAATAATTTATTATATTAATATTTCAAATTCATGTAACATGGTTTCAACAGTGCGGGACTTTGAGCATTATAGTTTATGAGGCCTCAAACATAAATACTGTATTATGCGGTGTAGTGTAATACACATACATGTGCCTAAGCTGGCTCATAAAAAAGTCATCCTAAAAAATCATCCTAAACGTCAGGCTCCAGATACAAAAGAAAAATCATATGCTGTACAACTAATTTTTCTAAGACACAGAAGGGTTGTTTAATGAATAAACCTTTTGTGATGCTTAATAAGATATAGATTTTTGAAAACTTAAAAACTTGGGGGAAGGGTTAGTTACGCCCCTTATCTATTAGGTTTTAAATATAAAATTTGAAATATATATATTTACTGTTACAGATATAAACGAGTGTGCCCTTGATACGGATGAGTGCGACGTCAATGCGCGTTGTAATAACACAGTGGGATCGTTTACGTGCTTCTGTAACATTGGCTATGTAAGCACTGAAGGAGGGAACGCTCGAAATGGCACTTGCAACGGTACTGTATAATTTTATACTACAAGTGACTGGTACCTTATAATCTAAGGTATTAGGATTAATTATTATAATTGTCACCAGATAAATAATGCAAAACGATAATCTTGGTAATAGGATGTTTCATCTTAATAATATATACAGCTACTAAATTAGTATGACTTAAACAAAATTGAATTGTTAATTTGTATATTTCTATTATTTATTAGTTGTCAGCTAAAATTAAATAGATAATAAATAATAGAAGAATAATTATTTTCTACCAGCTAACAGATGTTTACTATATACCTTTAACACAAAATTTATTGACAAAAAACTTCAATCTTTTTTGTCAATAATGTTTGTGTTCAAGTTAATTTAAAAATAAAGGTACAGTTATACCAAACATAATTTCCTTAAGTATTCTTATAGTTATTAGTTTATTTTGTATTATTAGATTACGACGAGTGTGAATACCGAATTGATAATTGCCATGACTTTGCTACATGTACAAATACTGTCGGATCATACACTTGTGGATGTAAAAGTGGATTCACTGGAGACGGCTACAATTGCGAAGGTCAGTCATTAAAGTGCTGCATCAAAATGACTTTTCAAGAACCGCGTCAATGAGGACAATTCATGTTATAATAAAATGACTATGAGGATGATGGTTGGAGGTGATGAGGGTGGTGGTGATTGTGGTGGTGATGGTGGTTGTTGGTGATGGTGATGAGGAACAGTGACAGTGATAAAATTCAGATTCAAAAGAAGGTGATGGTGATGAGAATAGACACTGATGATAAGATAACAATCAAGATTTTCCTGAGGCCGTAACTTGCACAAAATAAAAATTGTTTATCCATAACAAAATTACAACTCGATAGTAAAAGGATAATTAAAATTATATTTCATTTGATTGGTGATCTTTACCATTTCGTAAATTTGTACCTTTTATGATAACAGATATAGATGAATGTGATCAACAGGTTAATACATGTGATATTGAAGCGAAAGAGCGATGTGTAAACACTGAGGGCTCCTACTATTGCACCTGTCAAACCTTTTATTTCAACATTAGTGGCCAATGTCGAGGTAATTTTAACATCTGTCCATACTATCAACAACTGGGTTGTATGCCCATATGTAGTCATGATGTGCCTATATATGGTCATGATGTGATGTCACCATACCCATATATAGGCATGTGACGTGTTTTGCTTTAATAAATTTTTATATTCTGGACAGGGCCTAATAGTAGGGCCAAGTGTCATATAAAACTGCTGGTATCACAGAAATATCGGCCCTCATGAATTCAGCCTCACACGATACTAAATCCATATCTTCCCCTCCCGGGGCCAAATTTATACACTAGGTATTCCACCCACCCCCTTTATTAATATTATTATTAATATTGTTACTGTCATTTGTGCTTGTTATTGTGTTATTTTTATAGTTATTATTACTGTTACTTATTATTTTCGTTGTCATTATATTATTATAATTAATACTCTTATTCTTGTGGTAGTAGTACGGTACGCGCGCGTACGTACTACAGTATTATTGTAATTATGGTGGATCAAACAGATTTCAATCAGATTGGCTTTGATTATGTGATCCTCCATCTTTTTGTTACATTTTCACATTTTGCTAATTACGTCAATTCCCATGTACTTTATTATACTATATTATTTTCATAATAAAGTAAATTCTTCTTAAAGTTGTTACGTTTCAGACGAAAAATAAATTTAGGTTTAGTATATGATTTGATTAGAGTGGGAAAGTCCGGATCCTTGTAGCCGTGCCGCCACAGTACTAGGCCAGTGAGACCAGTAGAGTAGTAAATATAATTTTCTTTGTTTAAACAGCATCAGCATCGAAAACGCTAATGGTTGAATTCTTGTACATCAAAGGATTGAGCGTGACAATGTTTCAGTTTGATTTTGATGAAACTTCAGTGGCATTAGCAAAAGATGTAAGTTTATCAAGAAAGAAAATTCTTTTTTAGTTGCGATCATGTTTAAAAAATAAAATGTACATTATTTAAAAAAAATTATATTCTGTCAATACCAACGTATTAATGTACATTTCATCTTGTTAACAGATGGATACTCTTTTCCGAATGAGTGCTATTAAAGATCAATATTTCGGCACTGAAACTGCTGCATTTTATAATGCAACCGATGGCTTAGGCGTCTCCTTTATCGTCAGTTTCGATAAAGATTTAAACATTACGGACGAACAGTTACGGCAAGTATTCTTAAATGGGTTAACAGGCAGTAATATGGACTTCTTGGATCCTGACAATCAGGTGCATGTAACTGATGTTGAAGTTATGGAACCTGGTAAGTGTGAAAATATCCAAAGTTCTTCACAGAACTATAGATATATATGGCTCTCGTACTAGTTCTTCGCTATGGAGTACGCCCTCTGTTGATATTTCAGAAAGTATTTTCGCCACTGGAAAGAAGTGAAATTTCCAAGATTAAATTCTATCCAAAAAAAAATTATTAATTTATTTATAATGTTTATTAAATTTCTGAGGGATGTTTTTAGATTTTGTTACACACCGGTGACATATTCCTTTAATATTTATTACAGATATCAATCCCTGCTTTGAGAGCACAGACGACTGTGTACAGAGACTTTTCCAAGATTGCATTTTTTTAGGCCACGAGAAATACGATTGTCAAACCTGTTTCCACGGCTACATACTAAATGAAACCAGTGATTCATGCGTGGGTAAGTTGATACACAACGAACAGTCTTCTCTTAGAAATAGAAATACTGTAGGTATCTCTTTATTAATTTTATGGCTCTTATCATGTGTATTATGAAGTACTTTTTAAATTTAAGGCGGTTTTGGGCAAAACAGAATTGGCCTATTGACCGTGGAACAAACAAGAAGAATTTGAGTGTAGAAAATTTTAATGTTTTACCCACCATTATTTCAATTAATCATTCATTGTGTCCGTTACTTATAGTATTCTAAATCTTTTATAATGTAAATTCATTGATTTTCAATCAAAAATTAATGTAATAATAGAAATAGATAAGGACACCCTAAAGAATGGACCTTACCACTAAGCCTTATCGCACTATGGTAAGGTAATTAGAAGTGGTCTTTTATTGCAGACGATGATGAATGCGCCAAAGAGACTTTCGAATGTCCATCTGGTTTTAAATGTAATAATACTTATGGCGGCTACGAATGTGTCTGTCTGTCAGGATTCATCATTGAAGACAATGCATGTATTGGTAAGAGATATTATTTTACTATCACTTCATTGTGTGCCTACACTATAATCAGTGGCATAACGATGGGGCCAGGGGCCCTGTGGCCTACTGAAACTGGGGGAAGTTTTTGGGTCCCGGTCGCCAATTCCATCATGGGATTTTGGATATGCTCACTTTTTAATTATGTTTGCACCAAAAATGGCACTCACAGACTTAAAATTTTGAATATGGTTTTCTTTTTATCTCCATTTTAAATTTTTTTTAGACAAATTTTTTAGGGGTCCCTTTAAACCGCCACTGGATATACTGTAATATAATATATGCCCTGCAGTCGACACATTATGATGTTATGTATCAAGAAAGTCCTTTTTGGTCAAGATGCTAGATCGAGGAACATATGGGGTGGGCTCCTCGGGGTCGGAGCCCTGCGGACCATCGATGAGAACACATAAGCGTTACGCCACTGACTATAATGCTAATACGGTGATGATTTTGGATAGATGAGTTTATTCGGTGTAAACACAAAGGATAACCCACGAAAGTGTGAAGAAGATTTATTTCCAGTTGGGTCTTTCTGGTGGTGTTTGAGCAGTGTGAAGAGTACACCATGAGACAATGCCCTACTCTATTTCCGATGAGTGTACAGCGTTCATAACGTACACATTGGCCATAATACACACAGGACCAACTTCCTAATTGTCTCATCCAAAAGACGTTGTGCTACCGTAACTTGCAATGCTTTAGCCCTCCAGCTGAAGTACACAAGGAGAGCAGCTATGGGAATTGAGCCAGGGACCATGAGATCTTGTCGGTTCAGCGCACACACAGTGGCTTCCACCATTCTAGCTGACTGAGCTAAGCAAGAAGAATTTGAGTGTAAAACACTTTAATGATTTATCAACCATTATTTCAATTAATCATTCATTGCATTCATTAGTATAATATATTTTTCATAATGGTAGATTCATTGATTTTTAATCAAAAATTAATGTAATAATAGAAGGAAATGGACCTTTCAATCCTTTCGCTTGGATATTGTTGTCAAGGTCCAACAAAACGACAGCGTAAACATAGTATGTATGTTTGTGGGACGTGCACGTATTCTTGGTCCTGATCTGATTGGTCAGTTTCGACACTTTAGAAGGTTAATTAGCCATGTTCTTTTATTGCAGACGATGATGAATGCGCCAAAGAGACCTTCGAATGTCCATCTGGCTTTAAATGTAATAATACTTATGGTAGCTACGAATGTGTCTGTCGGCCGGGATTCATCCTTGAAGACAATGCATGTATTGGTAAGAAATATTATTTTATTATCACTACCTTTTCAGCCTACACCAGCTAGACGATGATGATGATGATTTTGGATAGATAGATCGTAAAGAATAACCCAAAAAATTCTGAATAAGACTTATTTCCAGTGGGGTCCTTCTGATGGTGATTGAGCAGTGTGAAGAGTACACTGTGAGACAATCCCCTACTTTCAAAATGGCAGCCATTTTTGAACATTTTATTACCAATAATTGTACTTTTATGACATAAAAAATGCTAAGATATTGAATATATTTTCAGTGACATTATAAATAGAAATAATATTTTACTTCAAGTCTGCAAAATTCAAATCCAAAATGGCCATCATTTTAATTTGTTTAGCTATTTAACATATATTTAATATATGAAATTAATGTTTTAATTAGTCCCGTACAACGTAGCCTTTGAAATGACACAAATTGTAAACCGTAGGCCCAGTGTATACAGTGGCTCGTGTGCACTATAAAGAACCCAGTACATCCTTTGAGACGAGTAGGGGGATACCCCGGTGTACTGGAACAGACAGCCCCTGTGGTGGACAACGAGAGTTGCTGGTACCGAGGGACCGGGTAGTACAGACACGAAGGGACCCTTAGGGGCGAAGAAAGTCTTTGATCAAGTTCCTAGTCCACATATCAAGCGCCCTGTGCATCTTACATTAGATGGATATGTGCGCTATATAAAACTACACTATTATTATTTTTATTAAATTAATTTTTGCAATTTGTTCCATTTTAAATTCTAGTTTTTATGGGCCTAATTAAGTAAGTAACTGCATAAATTAAATATATGCTAAAATAGCTAAAATTATTAAAATGGTGGCCATTTTTTTATATTTCAATTTTGCAAATATGAGGTAAAATATTATTTTATATTTATTGTCACTTATGTGAAAGAATATTTAGTATATTATCATCTTTTAATGTCATAAAAGTACAATTATTGGTAATAAAATGTTTTAAAATTTCGACCATTTTGAAATTTGCTCGTTGCCCCCTGCATGAACATACTTTTTATATTCAGTGATGCCTATTCTATAACATACCCAATGTTTAGAAAATATAGCAAAAATAATGCAAGCTTTCAGATGTATGGGCATGAGCATACGGCCCACCAGTGTTTTTTTTTTTCCGGCCCGCGAAAATAAATTACAAATTCTATGTGCGCTGCCCGTAAACCATTTTTGGCAAGAAAACACCTTGTTTTTTTGCAGCCCAGCACCAATCATCTGTAAAAAGTAATATTAAAATGGAGCATAGTGGCCATAAAACAGTGTATAAAGGTTTTTAGAAGTGCACTGAAATATCAAAGTTTGGGTACGGCCCTTGGAGTTGAATAAAAAATTCCCTTTGTTCCTCCAACCAATTTAATGCCCACCCCTGCTATAAACCATATTGCTTGGATATTGAAACAACACAACACCGTAAACATAATGTATGCACGTCCTCTTGGTCCTGATCTGATTGGTCAGTTCTGACATTTTGGATAGTTAATTAGCAATGGTATTTTGTTGCAGATGATGATGAATGTGCCAAAGAGATCTTTGAATGTCCATCTGGTTTCAAATGTAATAATACTTATGGCAGCTACGAATGTGTCTGTCTGCCGGGATTCATCATTGAAGACAATGCATGTATCGGTAAGAGACAGTATTTTACTATCGCTACAAGGCGGTGATGATGATGGTGATGATGATGATTTTGGATGGATGAGATTATTCGTTGTAAACACCAAGGATAACCCAAGGATAGCAGCGATGGGAAGTGAACCCCAGGGACCAAGAGATCTTTACAGTTCAGCGCACACACATAGTGACTAACCACCAGTTCAGGCGACTGCATGGCATGATGATGACAATGACGACGACGACGATGATGATCATCATGATGAAGATTATTAAATATGTTAAGAATTTTTAACATTTTTTCTGACAGATGAGAATAGCTGTTTACGAAGTCCATGTCCATCAAACGCAGACTGTATCAATATAAATGGCAGTCATACCTGTCAATGCCAATTGGAAGGATATTCATTTGATAATGGCACATGCGTTGGTAAGTAACGATTATAAATCAATTCGTCCACAATCTGTCATGTTCATTGCCTTTTTTCTGAATCATTTATCCTGATATATTGATAGGCCAATTTCTAGTTTCAACTGCACATACCCGTATCAAAGGTCAATCAAGGTCATTCGACATAAACATGTTGTGTGTATGTTTATTAAAAGGGAGCTTTCGATTTGTGCGATGACGCAACGCTAGAATGGAGTCGCTCATGCATGACCATCCTACCGCGCATCCTGCGTTCTCTGCATACCTAGACTTGGCGAAATTACGTTCTAGAATCTACACGATGAGGAGAACTTAAAATTCACAGATGACTTTTAGTGACATCATGTGTTGTGAACTCATGAAATTATAAATGGTGATGACATCAATTATTTTGAAAGAAAAATCACTATTATTATGAATTTACCAATTATGTTTACAGATATAGACGAATGCTTGATAAATCCATGTAAAGTATTAGAAAACTGTACTAACACAGATGGCGGTTTCTCTTGTGAGTGTGCGACGGGATTTGAACGTGATGCTAGCCGAGTTTGCGCCGGTAAGGTTATGTCGATAGGCCCACCTTACAGTCATTTATTTTTGTATCTTCTCGTCTTCTTTATTATTTATGCTGTCACTGATATGTTTTTATGCAGTGGTATGTACCTTGCGAGGTGCCACTGTGAAAAAATGCTGAATAAAAAATAATCGAATAAACATAAGTAACAGAGTGACGCTGTCTCCAGATAGTTTATCTGGAAATGGCGATTGCCATAATCCTATAATTTAAATACAACGATAGTGGAATATTGAAATTTATTGTTTCCAATTAATTTGTAGACAAAGACGAATGCTTAGAAGATCCGTGTGGTGGAGCTAACGAAGAATGTCTGAATACGGTTGGCAGCTTCACTTGCGAATGCGTTTTGGGATATGTTTTTCTTGACGGTGCATGCTTAAGTAAGCCAACATTCATTGATGTTATTTCACTCGTTTGCCTGTCATACAATAAAATTCTGAAGTAGATTACCCCATCATTTTTCCTGTCAAAATTTGAGAAACACAGTTTGATTAAACCTATTTATCTGTCTAATATTTAAACATGGTCCAAAGTCAATATCTAATATAATATATTTATTCAAGTAAGCCTATATAACATACTATAGCTTAATTTTAACAATAGTATTACTATCATTACTGAGTTCGAGTGTAAACAAATTATGGTATCTATACCTTTTAGGTGGAAAATCGTTTCGTGGGAAAATACTTGTTGTTGAAGTGAACGGATCAAAGGCGTTGGCAGAATGGGATGAAGCGTTGGCAGATAGCTCATCAACCAAGTTTAAACTTTATGCCAAACAAATGTGTACGATAGTAAGTATCTGACCCAGTTAGAATAAGAATTGTTATGTCAATTTTAGTATCCTTAGTATTGTTTGCAATTTTTTCAGATTTATTGTCAAATTTGGTGATGCTTTTTATGTATATTATGCTTGATTCATGACTTGTATTTTAAATGTTTAAATTCGAACTTTTTACCTTTTTGTTGTGTTGATGCATAGACCTAACCTGTTTTTAATTGTGATTTTATTAGCTTTTCACATTTTTGAAGAGTTTTTGTGAGTGCTGATCTTTTAAAGTTTTGTTGTCAAATAAAATATATATAATACTTTTAATTGTCACATAATCAATACAAATCAAATGCTTCCTTAATATATTTAATTAAACCATAGCCTAAATAGTATATAGATAGTTGCTCATTCTCGACAATCGTGACCTACGGTAGTGAAAATACACAAATCAATCGTGATGTTGGTAGTCTATGAGTGAGATACAGTACTTACCTGGATAACCTTCCCTCCCTTCCTACCCTCTCCGTGATCTTTTGGATCTCTAGGGAATGAGGACTTTTGTTAGGGAGACGGTTCATGCGTGGGGCCCTGGGTCGGACTGTTCCATTTTTTTTTTCAAAGGGGTGTTCCGTTTTCGGAACAATGGCGACATGAAAATCCGTGAAACACTGCACCTAGGGATTTCACCACCCGTGTAAACACCCGAGGAGCCGTGGATAGACCGAAGGGAAGAACTTTGAACTGAAACGTACGCCTGTCCAGACGGAAACGCAGCCATTTGCGATCTGCTGGGAAAATAGGCACGTGAAAGTAAGCATCCTTGAGGTCTATAGTCCAGTCACCGGGCATGAGCCCTTGGAGTATGAGAGCGAGAGTGTCCATTCGGAATTTTTGCGGTCTGATCGCCTGACGTTTTTTCCGAACTGGTCGGAAGTAAGGCCAATACCCTCCCGAAGGAGAGCAATGGCATCAGGGACCAGAGTTGGATCCGCGTTAGAGAAAAAAAAAAGGACAGAGCGAAGCCAGCCCCATTCACGGCGCAAAAGCCCTCCGGAGCCGCGTGGTGCACAAAGAACAAAGCCTCCTCGGCCTCGCCCTGTGCTTTGTTCGAAAACAAAGTCTTAGACAACGAAGAAAGCCTTTGAGTCGTCACGAACTGCGCATACACTTCTCACATAAAATACTGTATGAGAATTGACTCTAATGACCCTTTCCGCAAATGGACTTTCAATTATGTCTGTATACTCATCAACTTAAAATAAGGTTTTAGTAATATACAACTTATATAGTGCCTCAAATTATGAACTATGCTAGTCTTTTTTTGAGGAATAGGTTATCATTATTTTGACGTCATCTTTTGACATAGCGTTTCCAGTACTGTTAACGTTATCGTTATCGTTATCATTATCCTTAATGTTAATATCTTATTAGATAGACGATGTGTATGGTACTCTATTAGAAACGGCAGCACATTTTTACGCCTGCACTATACTTGGCTTCTTGGAGAGCAGTATTATTGTAGTTTACCAACTCGATTTCTATACTAGGACAACCAGTGATGGTAAACAGCTATTAGAAATGCTCCTACAGAAAGCGGATAATGACAGTCGCTTATATTCAACAGATTCCAGAATAAATATTACAATTGACCTAAATTATGAATATGTAGGGGAAGGTAAGAATACTTATCTCTTTTTTTTTTTGTATATTAGTGGATAAAGTTACGCCCGCATTTTAGATTCAATGTGAGGTTCAATATAATAATTGCGCAAAGGAGCACTTAGTTTCGGGACAAGTCATCACACATATTTCAACATTTTCTGAACTCCGTTAAATGTAAAAACACATCCAATTTAGACTGCTTAACTATTCTTGACTCCGCCCATAATACTTATTAACTTAAAAATAATAAAAGAACATTGCGTGGGGAAATCCGTCACTGAACAAAGAAACAACTCATTAGAATATTACTCTATCATTCTAATTCTTATATACATGACTTATTATAGTATTCATGACCTCTATACATAATCTCAATATTTGCATGTTTTGTCTTGCATCTCACCGGTAGTAGATGATTATTTCAAAATATCATCATTGTTGAAGCTTTGAAGATAAATGGCAAATGCTGAATCAATGCTATAAGTTATAGAGGTCTACATACATAATGCCACACAGGAATATTAAACAACTGTACGATACTGATAGAAAATATTTGTGTATGTCTGCATTATCATTTAAGATCTTCCTATTAATTGCACTGAGTATTGCTATAATGGTGGCGAGTGTAAAATCGATGACTTACTCGAGCGATCGTGCAGGTAAATCTTATCCATCTTATTATATTATCATTATACTTATTATTATTACTTATTATACAATACCTTCTACTTATTATTATTATTATTATTATTAATATTATTGATAATTATTACTTATATTTTTTTTTTATGTACAGTTGCTCTGAAGGCTTTGCTGGGGATCTTTGTGAAGTAAAAGGTATGTAACAAAAGTGTTTTTGCCACTATTCCAGGAGTAAAAATTTGAAACCGTAAGTCACAAATCGTAATTGGAGTACATGTTCCAAAATCGCAACTCACATGTTAAATAGATACCTTAGCCACACAAATTCAGTTGAGTTCACACAGAAAGTTCTGTGCGTAGTAGGAGCGGTTGACACATCAGTTTTGTGGCTTAGACTCCCAACTTTGAGGTCTGGAGTTCGAAACTCCCGCTGTGCAAGTTGCTTGTGTCCTTGCAAAGCACTTTATATACGTTTGTCTCTCTCTCTACCATGAGTATAAATGGGTACCTGATAGGATGCTGTGGTAGTTAATGTACTAGTTTTGTGCGCTAAATAAGTAGTGCACTACTTAGTATACTCCCCACCCAGGCAAAGGCGCAGATCAGTTTTGAAAAGTGGGTGGCGTGGCATTCAGTGAGACCACACACACCTCAGCCCCACCCATGATTGGGGCATAGGTGTAAAAATTTGAGGAAATAGTACTCTCTAGATGACCGGAAATGGCACTCTTGGGCCCTCTTTTTGGAAGGTAAAAATAATTGATTGTAATTTCGCTATATAAAAACTGATTATTATTATTATTATTATTACCAGGGGGTAGTAATGCTCAACGCCTTTGACCATTCGTTGGAATTGGCGCTATTATAAATAATTTGGGTATTATTATTACACTTGTGCCCTTCAGAGTATGACGAGCAAAATGGTTAAATTGTGACGTGTAACATATTATGAACTACGTTGGGAATGTTTTCGTACGAGCATTTTATATATTATTCACGCATGACTGACCGCGGTCAGTTACAAAACGAATGCTTTATACTATTACCATGAAACAAAAGTTAATAGGAAATATTATTTAGGGGAGCTCAATCCCATATGTGTTTGATTCAATAGCAGAGGTAATTATGTGAAGTGCATAGATACTTGTCACTTTCAAACAGCTACTCAAAACTCATCTTTTTAATGTGTATTTTGCTTAACCCTGGATTTTTATTTATAATGTAAAGTGCATTGAGGCTTTCAGCAAAATGTGCTCAGTCAAGATCAAACTATTATTATTATTATTATTATTATTATTATCAAGGACTATATAAAAACTGACATTATTAAGAATATATACATCTTTAATTTTCATATAGAAATAACAGATGATAACACTTCTGAGGCATTTTTAGTAGTGATGTTTTCCATCGTTATTGCACTACTACTTTTCGTACTGGCTTTCGTCTGTGTTCTTGTTATTGCAAAGAAGCGGAGGGCTAATCGTAAGCGACCACTCAGCGGAGTCGTCGTACGCAATCAAGCCGCAAACCTACCAAGACTTTCTTCGAGTTTCTATGATTCAGTTTCAATCGCATCGTCGGCTACTGACAGTGACACAAGAATTGATCATCTTTCCAGGGTTATACGAAACACAGTGTATCTTAATGTGAGTAGTGAAGTTAGGGATTATTTACAAAAGAGTGGGCCCTTTGAAAATTCGACAAAATTTAGCATGTTTGTATTGTAATAAAAAATCACCTTTTCTATGCAAAACAGAAGCACCTGAGCTCATTGGCAGACTATCAACTGGAAACACAGTCTGAAAACTCTGAATTTATACGACCATTCGTTGCAACCGGTGATGAGGCCAGCAGTTTCCAGGTAAATAATTGTTATAATTGGCGTATGAAGTCAAAGTGCTTTGCATGTGTCTGATTTTGTTTACTTATTCGACTCATCTCATATGTATGCTTTCAGAGATGTTTGGTGTTCTGAATATCTTAATTTTTTAATTTTTTATTATGTTATACAGTTTAATTCATTTTCCTTTTTGATTTACTGTATTTTAATTGTTTAGTTTGAGTTTTGGTGATTTATTTTTGTATATTAATTTGAAATTAAATAAGGATAACTCGGGGGATTGGCAGGGCCATTTCGATCGGAATTTTGCTCCTATTGAGTACTAATGGTACTTTGATGAGTGTGGGTTTTGGATGGGAGTGGCCTTGTCAGTTGCCTGAGTGATGTTTATTCTACTTGTATTTAAGACCTTGTTACCTTTATATTGTGTTTGTATTATATGTCGTAAACTTAATGTTAAACTTATTTTGGATGCACCTTTATCATGCAAAGGGTGACACACTGTTTCAAGGGGGTAGTTTCCTAATAACTTCTTGTTATAGATAGATAGATAGATAGACAGACAGACAGACAGACAGAGATAGAGATAGATAGATAGATAGATAGATAGATAGATAGATAGATAGATAGACAGACAGAGATAGAGATAGAGATAGAGATAGAGATAGATAGATAGATAGATAGATAGATAGATAGATAGATAGATAGATAGATAGATAGATAGATAGATAGATAGATAGATAGATAGATAGATAGATAGATAGATAGATAGATAGATAGATAGAAAATTTGGTATACACAAGAAGCAAAATAAAAATGTAATATTAAATCAAATTTTTGAAGGAATGTAGATAGATAGATAGATAGATAGATAGATAGATAGATAGATAGATAGATAGATAGATAGATAGATAGATAGATAGATAGATAGATAGATAGATAGATAGATAGATAGATAGATAGATAGATAGATAGATAGATAGATAGATAGATAGATAGATAGATAGATAGATAGATAGATAGATAGATAGATAGATAGATAGATAGATAGATAGATAGATAGATAGATAGATAGATAGATAGATAGATAGATAGATAGATAGATAGATAGATAGATAGATAGATAGATAGATAGATAGATAGATAGATAGATAGATAGATAGATAGATAGATAGATAGATAGATAGATAGATAGAAAATTTGGTATACACAAGAAGCAAAATAAAAATGTAATATTAAATCAAATTTTTGAAGGAATGCAAAGTTTTGTTTTAATTGAACCGCAAGTAAAAATTATTTAAGTACTGAGGGACTGTGGCTGTTAAATAATCATAATAAGTAGGTCATAATAAGTATATTCTCTTCCCATCGTTGATTTACATAATTTAGAGATTTCATAAGATTGTTAACAGGTGTTGTGATATCAGCGTTTAAAATAGTTCCGGCAAGTCTATTTAATAATACTTTATTGGTGGGATCAGTCACTAGTACCAACTACAGTAAACAGCAGAGATATATGATTAAAAAAAAAATGACCAAAATGAGCGAAATATATATTTAGTTGTGCAGATTAAAGGGTCCGAGACTTACAAAAAGACAGCAATGCACAAAAATAGTTATGTTTTCTCGTCTTCTTCATATCAATCAGTTGAATTTTGTACTTGTATAATAAAAACTAGCAAGTGCTTATATAACTAATAAACAGTCCTAATTTTACATTTTTGATCAGAACTACACATGTCAAATGCCATTTAAAAGGATTTTGTTACTTGTGCAATGGACTGCATTGTCCCCTTTGAATAAATCAATTACCATGATGAAATCCTTAAAAATGGTAAAATATTCATGAAAATAAATAGTATTAAAGACCAAAGATGCACTGATTATGTTTAAATAAATGTAAGAAGGAATGTTACTCTGAATAATGAGAGGGAGCTCAGGCATCCCTCACATTATTCGGAGCAAGTTCATTCTAAACTTTGTTTCCAACTTATTCTATTATATACTTTTTTATTTTATTTTATAATTAATAAAACAATTGTCCAACAGGAACTCTTCGTTCCCACTTACAGGCGAAAATTGCAATAAACATCAAAAATATAATCAATACAATAAAATCACAAGATATAAAAAAATTTATTATACAACAATAATATCACATTTACATACATAATCATTTCTTATTTCAGTCGAATTCAACATCACCATGGTCAAATGAACAGTTAAGTTGGTCAAGAAGTCTTGCAGACATGGATCGGTAATTTCAGCAGCTGAAGATATTTTTAAAGATATTAATTATATATTATATGTTATAGCATTATTTGTTATAGTCAAATTCTCACATTTGACAATTCATAATCAGATTTTTTTCAAAGCTTTTCATAAAACAGTATCTAATGTATTAGATACTGTATTATTAAGGCAGTTTCTTCAAAACATAGTGTTTATTCCTTTATGCATATTTATATATGATATGGATTATGTATTATATACCATTATTATTTTTCTTAGTCGAATTTGACGATTCATAATCTAATTTTTTTTTTCTGAGATTTTGCTTTAATTTTATTGAAAAAAACTAGATAATTATATACTGTAATATAAAGTAAAATAACATCAAATATATAATATAAAAGAATATGGTAAATGAAAGCAATGCTTTGCTACAATTATATGCGCCGCTCTTTGCACTATTAAGGCAGTTTCTTTAATATATAGTGTTCATACTTCTACGCATATTTATATATGATATTAATTATATATTATATAACATATATTATTATTTGTCTTAGTAGAATTCTCACATTTGAAAATTCGTATGCAAATTCTTCAGAGATTTTGCTTTTATTTTATTTAAAAAGCTAGATAATTATATAATATACAGTAATATTATTGTGATGGACCCCTCTGGAAATAAGTCCCTAATAGGGACTTAGAGGGTTATCCGAATATCTCTTTTTCGTTGTTTTGCCTATTTTTCGTCTGTCAACGAGATTTCCTATGTCTGTATGTAATTTAAAAGATATTGAATAAATCAAATCAAATTAAAATCAAAATAATATAACATCAAATATATAATAAATAACAAGTAGGTAAATGATAGAAGTACTCTGCTACAATGATATACATGTATATATTCAATATATATTTTTTATACTTATACGCATATTTTACCTACCATATTATAATACACATATATTTAAAAAAATATATATTTAAAAAAGAAAAACATATATTTAAATAGGATTTTTTTATTTTTATAAATTTTGTAGTTTTTTTTAATTAATTTTACAAATATTGTGCCATATATAGGCCATTAATTTTATAATAAATATAATTGTGCATTGAACAGGTTGTTAAAATGTGTGTTAAATTGTCTCAAGTGTCTGTGTTCCACACTGACAGCAATACAAGTGGAAATTGAGAGTATGAGAAAAATAACAACATATGAACAACAAATAATTATTGAAAAAAATATATACCTATATTGGCCTTTAGCAAATGCAGATCTAGAGATATCCGAAGGTGGGGGGACGATTGAGAGACAACACTACCCTAGGGGGATCTGTGGCATACCCCGAAAAACTGTTTTCTTAGTCACCCGGAATTATTCTCTGAGGTGGTTTGGGCGATGAATAATTTCTTTTTCTTTATTTCTTTCTTTTTTTTTTCTCCATCTTTTTTTTATTTTCCAAAATGCCCGCTCCCTAAATCTGCCCCTGCTTAGGCCTAATACAAAACATGTTTTGTACAGACAAACATGGTTTTGTCTATTACAAAACATGTTTTTTACATGGTTGAAAGTGGGAGGGACGAAATGAAAAATGAGCCTTGGGCCGTAGGCCCAAGCCTTGGTTAGGGACCCCCGGAAGCTCTGGCGCATATAGCCTTTTAATTGATTTTAAGCAATGCAATTAACACTTATTTCCATACGAAATTTTAAAATATCCAGTGGCGGATCCAGTAATTTGAAATAGGGCTGGGCCCATAGAGGGACTTATACAGATGGAGAGTGTAGACCACCTCAGCCTCACCATGGTTGGTAAGAAAATTTATGATTAGGGCACCTCTAGTTGGTCGGAAATGGCACTCTCAGACTGAATTTGAATATAATTTTTTTTCCACTTTTAATTTCGAAAAAAAAAAAAATTAGGGATGGTGGGCCGGCTGGGCCCCTTGAATTTGCCACTGAAATACTCATAAAAAAGTTTTTAAAATTATCCCTTTAGTCATAATTATGCCCGCTTATGTATTTCGTGTGTGTACATAAAAATAATGATTTATTATCTACTAATTAGCTTGTAACGTATTCAAAATTCGACCCATGAAAAACAAATAAGATAAACTTAAAACAGTCATTAATTTAGTCTTTTTGCATGTACAGTACTTTTAAAATCAATCAAGAGTTTTTGCTTTTCTTCTTTTTTTTTGTTTTTTGGATTCCACTTTTGTGTAAGTGATATTGCGACTAGGCCTACACTATTGTGAGTGAAAATAATACCATCTAATTAACGATCATACAGGACTAGGGAGGGAGAACACAAAACATTAGTTAGCATTTTGATTTCACAAACATAAAGGTGATTTACTTAATTTATATCATCAGTGTAGACTCCAGGAAAGCAAATTAGAGGGGGGACAGCATGGCCGGCGGAAGCGGGGGCCCCGGGCCCCCCCCCCCACTTTTTGGCGAAAAATATATAATGTCTGGAGATTTTTGTATGACTGCTGAGAAAGTTTACCTTACCGTTTTCATGAGGGGGAAAACCTTGAATTTTGAAGAACAAAGTAATTAGACACCTAGCTCATTTGATTCTAGATCTGCATGATTCATATTCTCATTCATCTTATAAACAGTGGCGTAAAAGGCGGGGACCAGGGGGGGGGGGCAGACCAAGCCGTCGTATCGGGCTGGGTAAGAAGAGAAAAGAAAGAGGAGAGAGGGAGGGAAAGAGAAAGAAAAAGAAAGGAAAAAGGAAAAGAAAAAGAGAAGAGAAAAATAAAGACAAGAATAAAAAGGAAGATATAATGAACAGATATCACAATACCCCGGCCTGCAACCCCTTCTCCACTTCAAAAAATGTCCACATCGCATTTGATCTAAGCCGCCAGGTATTCTCCGCAGTGGTGTAACCACCGGGGAACAAGGGAAAAATATCCATCTGTGGAAAATCTTTCCCCATTGAATGCCCTTTTCACCCGGGAAAGTGCCTGAAAATCTCAAATTTTAAATCCAATATTTTGTTGAGGTAGTCCAATTTCCTCTAAAAATTGCACATTTTAGGGAGTTTTGATCAATTCCGACGAAATTAGAAAACAACATTTTTCGCACACTACGCGCGCATTTTTTAATGTTAAAGCTTGTGCTTGCTCTCCTTTGCCTTATAAATTATAACACATAGTCCTAAACTCAAGAAAGAAAATTTAAGGATAGATCGTTTATAAAAGAAGGGCCTCAATGTGTAATGATGTTGAAAGAATATGTTTGTAATAAATAAATCCATAAGGAAAATGCTTATATTCAGTTCAAAAAAACGAGTGTGGCCATATATAACATAAGAGCATTTCTTGTTGAGATAGGCCAATTTCCTCTAAAAATTGCACATTTTAGGGAGTTTTGATCAATTGCGACGAAATTAGAATTAACAACACAAAAATTTTTCGCGCGCTTCGCGCGCATTTGTTAGGCTTTAGGCTTGTGCTTGCCCTCCTTTGCCTTCTAAGTTATTTAAAAACATAATAGTCCCAAACTTGAGAAAGAAAATTTAAGATAGATCGTTTTACCTAAAAGAAGGGCCTCAATGTGTAATGATGG
>NW_022736945.1:740930-772092 GCF_011630105.1 Anneissia japonica | reverse complement strand
TTTTTTCCCCCCCCCCCCCCACAAGATTTCAGACGCTGATATGATATATGATATGATGCATGATTATTATATGATATGTGATATAATAATATATGACGTCAGGGCGGATTTGGTGGCGGGGTAGGGGAGGTGGGCGGCCCGGCCCCGCCCCCTCAGAATCTCAGAATCGCTAATTGGACATCGCTGGTAACTTCAGCACTTTCGTCCAATGTGTTTTGCTGCTTGTGTGCAACGTGTGCTCAAGTTTATTAAAGAGTATATATTTCATATTAGTTAAGAAAATTTTATTTTTAACTTGCTTTAATTTTGATAATACCTATCTAGAGCTGATCTGTAGGTTGATACTTCATTAGCCTGGACGACCTCAGATGGAAGATTATTCCAATCATTTATTGTTTTAGGCAAGAAACTATGTTTGTAGTTGTGTGCGACACTGAATTGGTGTGTGTGCGTTGATTTGGGTCCCAAACTGAGCATGCGTATTCAAGCTTTGGGCGAATGAGTGATTTGTATGCTGCTGCTTTGATTTGCGAGTCACATTTTGAAAAATTTCTTCTGAGAAATCCAAGATTATTTGAATAATTTATAACTTGGTTTATGTGTAGTTCCCATGATAAATCATTGGTAAGTGTAATTCCTAGGTATCGACGTCGTACTGTTGACGATAGTCAGATTTTCACCTAACATTCTGTATTTGAAATGTAGTGGGATTTACTTCTTGTCATATCAATTGTATGGCATTTGGACGGATTAAATGTCATTTGCCATTTTTTTTACCAGTTTACTAATTGTTGAAGATCATTTTGAAGTTGCTCCTTTTGGTAGGTAAAAAAATTAAAGTAAAAAAAAAAAAAAGAAAATGAAAAAAAAATGATAGCCCAGAATGCTTCAAATGTTATTTTCGGGCGCCGTCTAGAACAGAAAAATTTCGCGGGCATGCCGAACCCCCTCGAACAGTGTTGTCTCGATCGGCCCAACTTTCGCCCCCTCCCCCTTTTTGGACATCTCTGGATCCGCCCCTGGACGTATATGAAATATTTAATAGGTTAATCATCCAACATGCAGTTTGTTTTGTCTGAAATAAATGATGCTGTTGTTCAGATTGTTAGCCAATGCCCTAAAATGGAATCAAAGATCCTTTTTTTTTAGGCTTTTTTTTAATTTAATGTAAAACCCCACCTCACCTCTTCCATCAAAAGATGAGGTGGAAAATATAATTTAAGTATTTGTCATAAAATTGTGATTATCCCAGTTAAATTTATGACGCTGTCGTCTGGTGGTACCATACATCGTATCCTCCATCGTAAAACCATGGAGTTATTGACGTCATTCAATACAGTATACTGTACAACGATTTTTGCGGAGGCGGAGCTTCTCAGTCGTTGGTGGCGCTGTCCAGAATGAGAAAAAAAACATAGCAAAAGCAAACAGAATGTTGTGCAAGAGTGATGAAAACGGAGTTGTGTGACGACGATCAATATTGTGGTTTCCTTGATTCATTCTCTGTTAAGATGTACAGGGACTAAACGAAATTAATTATCAGGTATCAGATTGATGTTTCATTTTATATTGAAAATCAATTCGTATTCCTTATCCAACAACAGCTAACGTAGGCTAGGTAGGCACTAGGAAGGAGGCCTAGATTAGTAGACTTCGGCCGCCGACAATATCGGCCGCCACTGATCGAGGTTTGTATAATGTTCAAGTACAAGATTAAAAAATGAACGATAGACAGGTAAATAGATGAAGAGCTATGCTCGAAAAACGTATTATTTCGAATAATGAATATATTGGCAATATCGTACTTTTCGCTTTAGCGTTATTATGTATGTATACATTGCCTTTGCAGCCACTCTCCTTTTAGGTAGATAGAATGTATTAAAAACAAATTTTATACCCACATCTAAAAATATGTTTATTAAAATTTTTAACAATTAAGACAATAAAATTGTTGTCGGCTTCCAAAGTAGTCTTATCCCCACCACTAGAGGCCTAGGCCTAGAGAAAAAAGCCCTGGCTGATTAGTAATTATTAAGGAGCTAATGCACTTTTGAGAGCTGCAGCCATTTGCAATCAGTAGGAAATTGCCAGAATGTCTGAGTTTACAGTGCGAAGATTGCAAAACAGTACAGCTCGTCGTGCTAGCAAACACGGTATCAACCTGTATTTGTAAATGTATCTTTATCGATGAAGAACCTCAATTACGACAAGAAAGTTCAACAAAACTAGGGTACTTCATGAATGCCACATTTTGTTTGTCGGATGTTTCATGGGAAAATTCCAATTCAAATTTTAATTGTTTCACATTCGGCCCTATAAGAATTGACTCGGGACATTCGTGTAATTTTCTACCTGATTGCAAAACAGTACAGCTCGTCGTGCCAGCAAGCTTGACAACGCTGTATGAACCTGTATTTGTGAAGGGTATCTTTTTTGCTGGAAAAAAATTTGTGAGTGGTTGAATCATGTAAAAATGTTTTATAATCATATGTTGTGACTGTGAGAAGAACAGAACACTAAGGTAAAAAAATTAAGAATTAAAAGGTAGGTGCGAAAGTGCATTAGCACCATTATTAATTGGGTTATTGATATGATAAGGTGGTAGGCCTGGTGGAGTAAGCTATACCTTACTCTTGTATTCAGCGTTGAGCCTAAAATAGACTGACCAACAAGATTAACAGAACATTATAGTATTCATATAGGCATAGGCCGAGTAAGTGTAGCAGGTCAAAACAGCAATAAATCAAAACAGCAATGACCAAAATGGCAATGAACCAAAATGACAATGACAAGTACCAAAACAGTATAGTCCAAAATGGCGAAGGAGTGAAATCATTGCCAAGGCTAGCAGTTTATAATTTTCTGAATCGTTTTGAAATTGTCCCGATAGACAAATCGAATATTGCCATGGGCTCTTTTTCCCACTTTTAATGTTTATTATTATTTTTTCGCATTTCTTACTTTTATGACATAAATAGTATTTTGAAAGTTTTATTTGTTAAAATGTTTTACTGCTTTTATATTGTTTCCCCCCAATCTTTTTAATATTGAATTTTATGATGATAATAATAATAAAAATGATGATAAAATAATAATAATAATAATTATTATTATTATTATTGCTGCTGCTGCTTTTTAGCCTCATTTTTCCTTATTTAATCGTAGTACACTTTCATTTTTATAAGCGCCCGGGCGCTTAAAATGTTTTTTTGCACTTTTTGAGGGGCGCTTATTCGAACGGGGTGGAAAACAGAGTGGAAATTGGGCGCTTATGGAAATAGATGAAAATCGAGGGGTTCTTATGAAAACTTATTAAATTAAAGAGGCACATTTTGAATGAAAAACGATTATATAATTACATCAGGAAACCGCAAATTACAAATGGTGGTGCAGCGGAAAAGATAATCGTCCAGAGAGCATGGCTTGTCATGACAAGAATGTTGTGAGTTCAGTATTATGTAACAGCAGAATAGCAGATGAAATTAGTGGTGGTGGTTAGCTTGTTGAACATCAGCTGATTGAGATTAGCAGGATGGCATCATCATTGTAGGTTTTCTTGAAAACTCAGATGAGAATGTGTTAAAGGTGCAAATTGTTGGAAAAGGAGTAGGACTAAGCTATAGACAAATGTAAAGAAGATGATAGTTGGAAATATACTGTCTGTCCAGGGAACTCTCATCTGTCCAAGATAAATATCCTCATTTTGATATTGCCTACAGGAGAATGTGATTCCACTCCACACCTCCAATCATGCCAACATCCACAGTCCCAGGATTGATTGGTATGATATACAATGATTGGATTATTGAAGGGGCGTTTATTCAAATTAGAATGGGAGCTTATTCAAATGGGGCGCTTAAGAAAATATTCACGTTAGGAGGGACGTTTATTCGAGAAGGGCGCTTGTTCAAATGAGCCGCTTATTCGCGCGAGTACGGTAGTTTATTTTTTCGCATTTTTACTTTTATGACAAATTGTTTAGCATCGTTTTGGTCTTGCTGTTTTGACTTATTGCCGTTTTGTTTTATTGCCGTTCTGGTTGAAAAGTGTTGCCGTTTTGGTTTTTTGTTGTTTTGGTCATTGCTGTTCCAACTTATTGCCGTTTTGTCCAAAAGCCTTAACTAGGCTTGGTAAGGTTGGTAGTACATTACTTTCTTTACCAGGTAAATACAAATTATTGAGCACCCTGATTTTTAAAAAAATTATTTTTAGGCCATAATTAGACCAAAAATGAAGTCAACTTTGTATGTTTTGACTGTTATATAATGGAATATTCCTCTCAGAAATCTCATGACAGAAATGATGAGACTAGAAATTTTGCAATGAGCATTCGATTGAACTAACTGGCTAACTAATGGCGACAGCACTGCTGCTGAATGTGCTCATGCGTATATCTTGTCGAATTTAATGATATCGTTGATGTATTTTCAGGAAGTTTTTCAAAATGTTGCCAAAACATTTTTGAAGAAGCAGTATATTTAGGGCATAAGAATTATTAAACAGGCTGAAGAGTGTCTGAGGGATTTAGCCTCCTGCTGAAACATTGTTAACACGTAGACACAAATTACGTCAGTGAGACTAAAGTCACAGCCTTCAAGTGAAAGTTGAACTTTGGAGAAGTAAAAGTCAGTGAGGGAGTATCTCTGTGTACGCATTTGAAGAATGGGTTTTGCTAGCCAGCTCTACCTTCTAACATGGAAGAATTGGGTTCATCGCAAAAGAAAAAAGGTATGAATATTTGTGTATATTAATGATTTCAACTTTGAATATTCATCATTCATATGTAGCAAAGACAAACCAAACCAGTAAAACCTCGTAAATCATGCTACGGGGATAATGGCAAAACATGTTGAAATGTTGATTTTTAAATCTATTTTATTGTTCTACACTAACCCATTATTTATACATCATTTCATGCTATGTTGTTATTTTCTCCATTTTTGATGATTTGATGATGGAGAGAATTCCTCAAAATTTTAAACTCTGAAGGCTGATTTCTTAAAAGCTGTTATTATTTTAAACAGCACATGATTATTTTAAAAATTTCATTTTACTGTTTAGCCGTGTATTATTTATAAATCCACTTTTGTGAGGGCTGACTGGTTTGGTTTGTCTTTGCCACATTTTATTTTTGGAGTTCCGATGTTGGTTCATTAAATGCTTGCTCTAATCATGAGTTGTAAATTATATTACATTTACAAAATTTTTATATTCATTTATATGCATATTTTAAATCTAAGCATTCTAAGCTCCGTGTACAGTACAGTTTAGAAATGAATGTGCAAGTGAGTCATTAAAAGTTTGGTCATTCTTACTGAAGAAAAAAACAAATGCTTTCAATTTACAATGAAGACATTCTTTCTGCCAATTTTAACAGACACATTAGTACAAGTTAAAGAATAGTTTGCATTATAGTCCCATGTATTGGCTAGTATGGATTTTTGTGGTTAACATGTTCGTGTTGTGTCAGCAAAAACTGAATTGTTTCAATTTATCTCAATCACTGTTATGTATTTGTTTTTGAACTTCCTCTGGTTTTTTTTCTACAGTATTTTTTATATTTTGTACAGTTTTCCCATTTTATTATTCATTGTCAAATTTGTATTCTTTATGTACCTTCTTGTATTCTGATACAATAGTATAATACATACTCCAAGTATCGAAGTGCACGCCATCGTGTCGGGATTCACTATTGCGACATTAATTATGTCATCATCATTCCTGATGATGACATAATTAATGTTCAAATGTTGAATAACAATAAAACAATAATTTATTTTTTAAG
The DNA here is from genome assembly GCF_011630105.1 of Anneissia japonica. Classification (NCBI taxonomy): domain Eukaryota; kingdom Metazoa; phylum Echinodermata; class Crinoidea; order Comatulida; family Comatulidae; genus Anneissia; species Anneissia japonica. Next base: position 766,307 of record NW_022736945.1, on the reverse strand, counting down.
ACAAAGACTACTAACCTTTGTAGCATTGGTCATCATCATGTAATTATCATTAATGTCTACTTTTCTTCTGTTCAGTTCTGTCTCATGCAAATTTTGCAATATTGTAGTCATTAACTACAGTAGTAATAAGTAAATCTAATGCCAAAATTATGAACTCAGTGTACTGTATTTTATTTGCTAATAGAAATATTTCATAAATTGGACTAACAAAATTTTGGAAACATTTTCACAATTATCCACTATCCTCCACTATCCTTTTATTTATTCAACATATCTTGTTAATTTTCACTGGTTCAAAATATCTGTAACTGGTGGGTAATGATCTCCCACTTAGTAGGCTAGTGACTTTCCCATTTTCAATTGTGAACTACGGCCTACAGTAAATCAAATTAACATCGTCTTGTTCACGAGTTTCGCTTCACTAAAAGCGAAATGAATAAGATCCATGGTTTGACAGTGGCTATATCGTTGGAAACGAACATTGCTCATGCAACTATGCACTGCTTTTACATGTCAGTTCTACAGAGTTATCGCCGCATTCTGCAGCCCTCTGGACATTCAATAGAGAAACAGTTGTTGATGCCTCAATGCAAGGCTTATTTAAAGTCGAAGAAAATTAATCCCGACTAACACTGAACTGTTAATTCACCACCAGTAGGCCTACCAGCGCTACGTAGGGTTAGCACTATTAAGGCTACAAAGTCTTAGTGATACTATATAAATCAATTCACTTACCGCAATGTACTGTATTACACACGGTATAATGATTAAAATTCTTGAAGTCATTCCAACAAGTAAAGCAAAACAATAACATGCCTGTTTACTCAACGTCGTAAGTGCATGCTGTCTTAAAATGATATTCATTGAAAACAGTCTTAAATTTTTTTTAAAACTATGTTAGCTATGTTGAAAGTATGTTGCATGAGCGCTAATTTCCAGCTCACCCCCACTGTAAAAATTGTGTCGAATTTCATCTAGGAGAGGGTACGGTTTTTGGCCAGGGCAGTTTGTACGAGGCTGGGCGGAAGACCTTAAAAATGGCTTTAGGATGGGCGCAAGACATCAAGGCTGGCAGCCGTGCCCACCATCCGCTCTGCATAATGACATCCCTGATCTACTTTGGCATACAGCATATGGTGCTCAACTTCTTGTTCTCTTTTAGTTTTAAATAAATGTTTTCTTCTGTGTTAAATTTGTGATTAAATGATTCATTTAAAGACTTCCTGTCGTATTTTAGTTCAAACGGTGATGAAAAGATTTTTTTACCGGCACACGCACAGGAAAAAATTTTTTTTGCGGATAAAGAAAAAAATTATTTTTCACTTTATTGAATTTAGCATAGCCTTATGCTATATTACCCATAGTTTTTAACATTGATCTTCTGTCTACTTAAAATATTGTTTATTAGCCCATTAGTTTCTGCAAACTAGATGCTTTGTCTACCACATTTGCATACTTGGTTGTTGTAGTACCTCCCCCTTCTTAACTCTGTTGAGATGTTTCTTATCCCATTTGTACAGTCTCCTGATGAAGTCTACTCTATGGACAAAAGCTAGAGAATAAATTTTATACTGTTGTCATATTATTCTATAGCAGACTAACATGGCTAACACTTTTTATTCATCAAACTTTTACAGGTTAGGCTACTGGTAGAACTCTGTTGGCCTCTTTTCATTTTTATCATCATTGTACTTGTCAGGAGATCTGAACCACCTGAATATAAAGAAGAATGTAAGTAATATTTCCCATCCCTTTGCCCACTTATTTTTTCTAGTCTCCTGACATAATGAAATACTCTATTACCAAGATGTTGCTATCATCAAGTCCATTTTGTCCACTTGCCATTAATTTTTGCGTATTTATGAAGAAAAAAGTATGCTATAAAATCTAGTATTTGGAAGAAATTGAGCACAGGACCGTGGGATTTGCAAACATCTTAACCACCAAGCTACTCCTCAACTTGACAGATGCCAAAGTATGTTATGACAATAATTTACATGAGAAGATAAATAAAATATATTTTTATACAAAATAAAAACCTTGATGCTTAATAAAATATCCATCAACTACCTTGATGCCTTTATAAAATATTGATCTATACCATACACAATAAAGTATGTATACAACATATTCTACAAAAAAAAATATATAATTTTATCTGTGATGTTGAGTAGAGTTTGTGTACAAACAATTGTTAGTATTTCATGCTTGCTAATTAGAGTGCGGTCATCATCAACAAAGATCTTATAATTACAAGATAATGCTTTTCGCGATTTAGGCGTAACAAATAGAAACGATGCTCAGTAAAAAGAAGCATAAAAAGTATTCATTTTGAGAGAGAGCATCCTAGTTGTTACCATGGTTGTTACAGAACTTACATGCAGAAATCTGAGATGCGCTATGTTATAATTAACGATCGTTGATGTCAAAATTAAAAAGTAATCACTTGCATAGAAGGCACCCTACACTGTGTTATTACAGAAATGCAGAAATCTCGGAGAATGCTATCTTGATTATAATATATGATCTTTGAGTCATAATCACTGATGTTCATAGTTTATTATAATGATGCAGTATATATTATTAATTATTTGATTATTATTTTCAATTTTACCTACTGTATATATATGTTAATTAAATGTTAATTCTGCACTACACCCAATTTTATTTTATCTCCTCCTCATTTACTCATAGGCGTAGATCCCAGGGGATGGGGGATATATCCCCCCAATATTTGACAAGAGGGGGATGGTCCATTATATCATCCCCCCAATATTTTGACTATGTATGGGATAAAATGGAGCTTTACACACTTCAAAAGACTGTCACAGAAATAATTTGCACTGTCTTTATACAAAGATGAAAATTAGCATAATGTATTAATGTTGATAACAAAATTATTTTATCTGGTACCAATCTAAGCTCTTCTTTCCTTAGATGTTAGATGTGCTTGCAAAGAGAGCCACATTTCACAGTAATGTTATGTCAATTCCAAGAATGTCTAAGGTTATATCGGTTGATGAGAATTTATTGATTAGGCATATAGTAGCAAATTGCATCAATTTATTTTTCAAAAACAAGGTTTCCAGCTTCAGAGGGGAGGGGGCACATCCGCACAAGGGGCTAACACCAGGCGCGTAACAGGGGTCTTAGATCAGAGTGGGTATTTATTTTTCTGGTTAATAATTTACCATACTCACCCCACCCCACTCCCCATATAAAAAACAATACGACATAGGGCTTATCTCATTTATAATATAGGGCACACATGTGTGTTTGAAACTAAATATAAGCATTTTCATCATGGTTTTATTTATTACAAACATATTCTTTCACCATTAATACACATTGAGACCTTCTTTTAGGTTAAAACGATCTATCCTAAATTTGTCTTTCTTGAGTTTGGGACTATTATGTGTTTAAATAACTTAAAAGGATTAATCTAAAAAAGTTCTAAAAAATGCGCGCGAAGAAAATACATTTTTGTGTTTTTAATTCTAATTTCGTCAGAATTGATGAAAACTCCTTAAAATGTGCAATTTATAGAGGAAATTGGCCTACCGTAACAAGAAATGTGCACAAAGAATTTGAGAATTTCAGGCTCTTTCAGAGGATTGAGTGGGGAAAGATTTTCCAAAGATGGATATTTTCCCCTTGTCCCCTCTAAAATGTGCAATTTTTAGCGGAAATTGGCCCATGTTAACAAGAAATTTGGGGTTTTTAGGCATTTTCAGGGGATGAAAAGGGCATTTATAAAGGGGTGGGGAAGATTGTCCAAAGATAGATATTTTCCCCTTGTCCCACATTGGTTACGCCATCGGGCAGCAGAGATCAAAGGAGTTATGACAGTTTTTGAAGTGGAGAAGGGCAGGGTGATGTGAGTCTGGTCATTATGATATCTTCCATTTTATTCTTGTCTTTATTTTTCTCTTCTCTTTTTCTTTTCCTTTCCTTTTCTTTTCCTCTTCTTTCTCTTTTCCTCCCTCTCCCCTCTGTCTTTTCTCTTATTACCCAGCCCGGTACGACGGCTTGGTCAGCCCGGTAAAAACTGTCAGGGGAGGGGCAGTTTTCCCCCAGCCCCCCACCCCCGCAACACTGGCTAACATGCCAATCATCCTCCCCCAATGAAAAATACTTTTCTACGCCATTGCATTACTGCCTCTCATTCTTCGTTTTTTGTTCTTAGCAGCACCTCATTGGTGTGGAACAAAACATTAACCAAACAAAGCCTCATTTTAAATCCAGTTTCCTTAACCCTTTCCAGTCTGCCCCATTACCATTGCCTGAGGCTGTACCAAAGCTGAGAAATTACATCATCTACACTAAATGTTGGCTTTTTACTGGGCGCAGGCATTATATTTGGTCTGAATACAGGAGGCCCTCTACAGAAATACTTATACATCACTCTCAAATAATCCTAGATATAAAACATGAAATCTATACAGGGCGTACGTATGACGCCCCTCGCTATAAAGTATGGTCAAAGAGGGCGTTGTCGTGACACCATACGACTGGAAAGGGTTAAATGCATTTGTAGCTTTCTAGACATACTGTACTTTAAAGCTAATAAAAATATGTTTCCTAACCATAATTACTATATTTTAACTCTGCAGGCCATTTCTACAGTCGGGCTTTGTTTTCGGCTGGCTGGTTGCCTACTCTGCAGTCCTTTGTCTGTGATAGTCAACATCAGTGTCACAGTAATACAACACCTGGTGAAAATGCTGGAAGCATTAATGACTTTCAAAGTTCAGGGTAAGCTGATCATTTTTTATATGTGTCTTGTTAGGATTTCAAAGGCATATTAAGCAGCCCACGAATTTTACGTCGCCAATTGGCAATTGCCGACCATATTGCCGAGCCAGAATTGCTACAGGACGGCAATTTTTTGCCGACCTAGGCCTAGATTTCTTTGCTTCAAAAAATGCTTTGAAAGTAAAAAACAGGCTATAGCAGACACTAAATTTCATGTATGTCGTCAAACCAAGGAAATTTGTGGTTCATAAAACAGATTTCTTTGTATTTTTAATAGGCATGCAATACGTACGATTTGTGTACAATCGTCTTGTCTTTCTCGCCTGGTCATTTCGTAGGCTAGGCCTAGGTAGGAATGACACTAGCTAGCCAGACAAGGCCTACAACATCGCACAATTGAAGCCACATGGGCTGCGTAGACCGTAATGCTATCTAAATCTATTATTTCTCTTCATTTTACAGTATTATCATATTTAAAATGTTGTTCATTATCTAAAAACAACAAAATATTATTAAAACAAAAACATATTATAGGCCTAATCCTACCGTCCGTTTAAACGCAATCACGATCACATCGTGACTTCACTACTAACAAGTACTGTACATGTGTGGAAAATCCCTGATAGATCATTCTGGGCATGCGCACGGACATGCATGGGCAGTTTTGAAGCAGCCTGTGAGAATACGATCGTAGTTTTTTACGAAAGTGATATTTCCCATGCCAAAGATAATGATAAAACAAACGCTAAAACGAAATTTATTCGGCGATTTTCTTATGTAAAACATATGTATTATACTACATTATTAAATTAATACAAGTACGACCATTCTTTCACCAGCAATATATTGATTTAATACAGAAATTACCAAAATCACAATCTGTAGATGACGATGTAAGGTCGAGCGTTTGGAAAAATACTATACTATATAGGCCTAGGTAGTAAAAAATTGCAGAGGCTGTCGACCTCGGAGAATTTAAGGTCGGCAAATTTTTGCCGACCTAATTTTTTTCTAATTTCATGGGCTGTATTAAGTTAGTTTCATTTTTTTTTTTAGAAGATAGCCAATCCTTTGTTCAACAAAGTAACTACGCTGTGCCACTTCTTCATATTCATGCCCTAACCCCCCCCCTCCCGGCACCTCCCCTGAGTATGCCATGGGATGACATGACATGCATCAATATGATGCATGCTATTAGACTCATTTGACCTTGATAATTCCTGTGGAATATCCCTGTGACTTCCATGATAATAATGTTTTTCTCCAATCCATATTCTGATTACATCCTCTTTTATTCTTCATTTTAGCTTCCGGCTATCCATTAATATGCATGTACAGTAGTAGTAGCTTATAATTATTACCATTTTCTTTAAAAAGATGTCAATGCCACATTGACCTTTTATAAAATGATTGGTCATTTCCAATCGAAGATGATATCAAATACAATGATACATGAGACACAGTACAGTATGTAAATATTGTTTAACATTGGTATAACAGTAGTTTTAGTCACAAATTTGAAAAACAATTTACAAAAAAAGCTATGCCCCAGTTTTACAAAAAATATAACATTTTCTATTTCAAGTCTATATTATCTCACTGTCATAGTCTAACAAAATAACTTCTGATTTGTGTATTGTTAAAATTTAATTTTGATATAAACTCGCATATTATTAAGAACATACAGATGAACAACATTTTTTAAATGTGGATACAGTAGAAAGAAATATTTATCATTCAGTACTACAAGTGTCACGGCTTGTTAGGTACAGTAGGCAGGGACCCAGGCCATGTGCAATTTACCACAATGACGCTGTGAGTTAAACAGATCTCAGGATGAAATGGTTGGCCACCCACTGAGTTTGACTGTGTGACTACAATTTTTTTTTTTTTCAATCTATACAATCAGTGGCAGCCGATGCTGAATTGCATCATTGTATTTACATTAAAAATACTGTACAAAAATAAGACCGTTATAATAATTACAACTAGAAGCATAATTATAAGAATTACAATTAATATAACCATAATTACCAAAATCATAATACCATAATTATTATTATTATTATTATTATTATTATTATTATTATTATTATTATTATTTAAAAACATATGGAAAAAAACAAAAAAAAGCATACCACTACACAGCAAAACGGCAACAAATCATTATATTAAACAAAGTACATAAAGTGGGGTTACAATGTAGTTTTTGACAGTGATTGCTATTATTAAATAACAAATGTTTTGTTCTGAAAAAATATGTATGCATTATTTTGGTTACCAGATTTAAATCCTGTAACACTTGATAATTACCATTTTAACACATGGATAGTGATTTTAATCTATAAAACATACATTTGAAACATAATAGATTTATTGGAAGTCAAGTGTAATTATCAATCTCAGTAATTGTGTTTGCTGTATAGTTAAAATTACATGAACATCCAGACTTCTATTTTCACTAAAACCATGCTTAACCAACACTTCATACAACATCATGAATACATTTTCAAAAGGCAAGTTTTTTATTTTACAGTTCTAGTTAGAGTTCATTCACAAATTTTTATGAACATTTTCACAAGTGTTCAAGCTGTACTCTTTTTCGTTATCCCCTCCCTCCCTTCTGAATGTGTACAAAAAATGTTGATTTTGCAAAACCATTCTCCATTTTTGTACTTGGTTGCTTAAATATGAATTTTATATCCATGGTTACATTATACTTTTAACATTATTTTACATATTGCATGTTATTGTATAATGTTCAATGACCCCTAACTTTTATATTAGCCTTTTGAAAATTAAAATTGACATATAGTTTCACAGGGTTAGTATAAAAATGAATAAAGCCTTCCTGTTTTTTGCTTAAATATTATTTTGTACTAGAAATTGCAAATTGCAAGTAAAGTGCTGCGAAGTACAACTGCATATAAATGTTCTTCGAACAAAATTATTTATGCGAGTCAAGTGAAGATAATGAATAATAAAAATATTATATAAAAAATAATATGAGACACGACACATTGTCTATATTAGAACACTTCTCATTGGGTAACAAAGTCGTTATTTTTCATTTTTGTCAAAAAGTGTCTATAATGGTGAATTATGGTTTAGGTTTTTTTTTAATAAAGTTTTAAAAATTTCTATGTATGTGGAAAATGTAGTTGATTACCAAAGGTTACAATTTTTATTTTGAAGACTGCATTTGGTCTAGGAAGTGTACATTATTTTATGGGGAAGTTTCCAAGGGCGGGTTTTCTAGGGGCGAGTTGACAGCCAAAGAGTGTTGTCAAAGTGCGAGCCTTCGTGTTATTTGATCACAAGTGCGAGACATCGCAAGTGTGAGCCAGCGAGCCATGACGTCACGACAATAGATACGAGATGTTACTCGAGTTGTGCAAGGTATCGGCTGAGATTTGTGGAGTACAATTCAAAAAACAACTATAGGTTTAATAATGAATTATTGTGATGTTAAATAGACAATGTTAGCTATCAAGGAGCGACATTGTTTTTCATTGGGACCTTCGTCCCTTCAAGGCTAGGCCTATACCATCCTAGCTAGTCTAGGCATAGAGAAGGCTAGTGCGACATGCGGACGTTGGTACGTGTTGGTTAGTCTACAAACGTCGGCTTAAGTAATTGATTTTACCCAGCAGAACGAAAGAAGGAAACTCCGCTTTTCAGTCGTCTTAGGCCCTTGTTTTTTGACAAACAATGACCTTTAAGAGGTCAAATTGCTGTCAAGAATATGGATTGGCTGCTTCGTAGCAAATATGCATCACCTTCAGTATCACTTGAATTCATATATTATTAACTAATGTATTCTACTAAATCTTTAGTCTCCTGTATCTAGCTTATAAATTGACACTTTGCTGTTGACATTAAGAAGAGCTACTTTATTCCTTTATATTCCCAAATATAATTACGCCAAGGTTGATTGTATCTAGTCGACCATTTTCATGGTACATTCTATATAGTATTTGTTAAGCATACCAATTCCCTTGTTAATGTGAAGTGCTATAGAGACCTTATAGTAATTATACATCTTTAATAGACTAGCATTGTCAGTTTTCTGCTTAGCTTGTTAAAGTTAGCTTAATGGCATGTAGTACAGTTGTAGGTGTACAGTATTTAATTACATTCATCCTACTGTAGGTATTCCTTTAATTATACCAGCCTACAAAATTCCCATTCATATTTGATTAAGGCTGCTACTCTTTTAACAACCAGCTGCTGCTTCTAAACATCTCTAAAGTGCATAATTTAGTGATGTTTGACAGAGAAAATGGAAACGCCAGGGGAATGAGAAACATAATATGTGGCAAAGACAAGCCAAACCAGTCACTCGTCGCAAATCGTGTTTCAGAGAAAATGGCCAAAACATGCTGGAATGTCAAATTTAAAAAAATCTATTTTATTGCATTAAAATAACCTTTATATATCAACACATCATTCTATGCTGCCTGAAATCATAAACTTTGACGGTTAATTTCTCATATATTTTTCTTTAAACAGCTGTGTGGTTAAACGCTTGTAACTTCATAACGAAATGTCCAATTTGAATGATTTTTTTACCATTTTATAGCTATTATTTTACTCTCTAACACTGTATTAATAACTCAAAATCGATTTTTGCGATGAGTGACTGGTTTGGCTTGTCTTTGCCACATATATTTTTTATTTGGCCTAATAATGATGCCGTATAATCATGATGTTAATTTTCAGGATTTTTTCTATGTTAATATGAAAAAATCATGATGATGATGAAAATAATTACATTGGCAGCAGCTCGGATTACATGACGTTTTTGAACCTGGTCGACAAGTGTGTTTTTAACGTTACTTTGTTTCTTGTACTAGGAGGGAGGGTCGAAGCTAGGCTTAGGGATTTTTTTAATGGTATATTTTCAGTTGTATTGGAGTCAATAATGTGTGTTTGGCAGACAAAGCTCTTGGTAGTTGATAAATCAAAAAAATTGATTTTAATTGATTCAAATTTTTTTTATTGAACAATGAAAGATAATATAATACAAGATATATGTAAGCAATCCAATATTTTGTATAATTCAAGTTTGTTAACCTCTGTATCAAATTGTATGTGGCAGGTTTGTGTGAAGTTACCATATACTGTATGGGCATGATGATCATTACACTCAGATATAAGCATCAGTAAATCACATGTATTTATCACATACAATTTAATAGTGTAAACACCAGATCTTAGTCTCCACACACTGTAGGCCTATTATATAATTTATATAATCGTTAGAAATATGATGCATGCTATTAAACTCATTTGACCTTCATAATTCCTGTGGAATATCCTTGTAACTTCCATGATAATAATGTTTTGCTCCAATCCATATTTTGATTACATCCTGTTTCATTCTTCATTTTAGCTTCCAGCTATCCATTAATATGCATGTACTGTAGTAGTAGCTTATAATTATTACCATTTTCTTTGAAATGTCAATGCCACATTGACCTTTTATAAAATGATTGATCATTTCCAATCCAAGGAGATATTAAATACAGTAATACACAAGACAGTACAGTATGTAAATATTGTTTAACATTGGTATTAACACAGCAGTTTTGGTCACAAATTTGGAAAACAATTTACAAAAAAAAAATTTTTCTCAGTTTTACCAAAAACATAACATTTTCTATTTCAAGTCACTATATATTACTATATATGATAGTAATAACTAATAATAATATATATTTATAATAGTAATGTATTATATATGTATTACTATATAATAATAATAAATATATATAAATTATCTCACTTTCATAGACTAACAGCATAACTTCTAATTTGTGTATTTTTAAAATTTAATTTTGATATAAACTTGCATATTAACATACAAATGAATAACATTTTTTAAATGTGGATACAGTAGAAAGAAATATTTATCATTCAGTATGTTTACAGATACATGTAGCCTATCATCAATGTATTATAATGCATGATGCATTGTTTTTCTAGATGAGGAGGGATAGGGAGAGGGTTGGTGGTATTTAAGATTTTTTTTACAAACGATTGAACATGGACACTGGTACATGGAATTTAAATTTAAAAAGTAGCTTGTTTTGAAGTACCGTGCACCTCTCTTTCTTCTTAATTTTCTTTTTCTCTTTTTTTTTTTTCTAACATTTTTGGGGGCCTAGCCCCATGTCCCTCCCCCTTCCTGGATCTTCCCCTGATCATCTTGTTATCTTACCTGTAGCCAAGCCTTTCTAGGCCTATTGATGTTGATATAATAAGCCTATACCTAGATTGTCAACTTGTGTTTATACATTGATAATCTACTGTAGGTATAGAATTCATTTGTGTTCGTCAATGCCTTTTAATGTACAGTAGAAACTGTGAATGTCTAAACTCTAATTATTTTGTTTTCTCCAGGTTAAATAAAATCCTCTGGGATGTTGAACAAATATTTTCAAATTCGACTGTAATTGAAGAAGGAAGTAAGCTGTGGATACAGGTTTCAGATATTGCCAATCGTCTGGACCAAGACCAGTGGCAAGAGTTACCCTCATCTTTGCCGCAAGGTAATCATGTTAATAAGGGTTTAATTTGCCCCTTTTATAAACCAGTGAATGGTCAAAGTGCTGGCAATGTTATTATCCCTTGTCATTGGATTGCCTCTTGCCTACATTATGCTCTTCAATGTTTTATATGAGAGCACATTGTAAATGTGTTTTATTTATAAAGAAACCTTGCATCATGCTTTTTTGTTAATTGCATATATACAGTTGCACTTGCCTAAGTAAAATTCCAAATGGCATTGAAAAATTGTTTGTCTTGGATAAAATTTTACTTACAGATCGTTAATTAATGGAAAACACAAAAATTTGGTGTAAAATAAAATTGACTTATAAAGTCAACTTAGGCAAGTTTAAATGTAGTCTTCTTGTATCAGACAAACATTGATTTCCATGCCACAACATCTGTACTACTGTACTACTAGGTTCAATCTGGAAAAATAATATTTGGCACTCTATGTGTGGGTGGTGTGAGAACATATATAGTATTACAACCAGTGTTTATGAATGATATTCTACATGAACTAACAGGTTAAAACTAGAAATTGCAAATTGCAAGTGAAGTGCTGCGAAGTACAACTGCATATAAATGTCCTTCAAACAAAATTATTTATGCGAGTCAAGTGAAAATAATGAATAATAAAAATATAACAAATAGTATGAGACACGACCCATTGTCTATATTAGAACACTTCTCATTGGGTAACAAAGTCGTAATTTTTCATTTTTGTCAAAAAGTGTCTATAGTGGTGAATTATGGTTTAGGTTTTTTTTAATAAAATTTCAAAAATTTCTATGTACTGTATGTGGAAAATGTAGTTGATTACCAAAAGTGTGAGACATCACAGGTGTGATCCAGCGAGCCATGACGTCACAAAAATAGATACGAGACGTTAACGAGTTGTGCGAGGTATCGGCTGAGATATGTGGAGTACAATTCAAAAAACAACTATAGGTCTAATAATGAATTATTGTGATGTTAAAGAGACAATGTTAGCTATCAAGGAGCGACGTTGTTTTTCATTGGGACCGTCATCCCTTCAAGGCTATGCCTATACCATCCTAGCTAGTCCTAGAGTAGGATAAGGCTAGCGCGACATGTGGACATTGGTACGTGTAGGTTAGTCTACAACGTCGCCTAAAGTAATTGATTTTACCCAGCAGAACGAAAGAAGGAAACTCCACTTTTCAGTCGTCTTAGGCCCATGTTTTTTGACAAACAATGACCTTTCAGAGGTCAAATTGCTGTCAAGAATATGAATTGGCTGCTTCGCAGCAAATAGTACAGTGTGTAGTTTTGTTTTTGTAACAGAATACCTGGAGGTGTGTCACAAAGTAGACCCATTCACTTGTTTGCCGGAAAAACTTGCTCATTCATGTCTTCTGTATAAACTTCCTTATTACTGCAACTGGTATCCTGGTGTGTCAGCAAAAACTTTTTAACTAAGTCATTGGTTTAATAAATGTCCTTGAAGATACAGTACCCACTTTCCAGTGGAAACATTTCCAGAAATTTTCCTAATGGAAATTATTTCCATCCTTCAAACCTCCTGATATTTGTTTTTTTTCTGATGGATTATCTTCAATACAATTTATGCTTTCACTCTCAACTTGATTTGGTATCCTATTTTGGCTGTTTTCCTTCTTTATTTCAATCAATTTTTACTGTAGTTACTATTATCACTTGGGCTGTATTTTACCAATTCATCTCTGTAACATTTTAAAATCTAATTATTCCATTCATAATTACAATAGACAAAATATCTCTAATATTTGTATACAGTACCCACCCATTGAACTAATTAGGCCTATTTCCAGCATAACATTAAATTTTGGAATTTGTTACCCTCCCATTTAGTTAAAGACTCTTCCATTAAAAACTATTTAACCAGCTCAAACATCACTTTATTTTTTAATTATTACATTTTTTTTTTTATTACTAAACCTCGTCCATTTTTTTTGTTGCTCCATCTCGGTTGGTCGGTGTGTAATCAAATTGTTTTGTTTTTGTTTTTTGTTTTTTTTTGTCCTGTGCAGTGTAAGGAAGTTAATAAATGTTGATTTGATTTTAATGAACTTTTAAAAATGATGTATTTTTATGATCCCTATTTTTTAGCCTTCTGCATTCAAAAATACATTTTAATGATGATGATAATAGTTTTTAGATATAATGATAGGCATTCTTGAGTCTTCTTGATCACTGATCTACTTGGTCATGCAAAGAATGGGAATATTAAAAAAGAAAATGAAAATCATGTATTGTTATGTATCTTGGATAATTATTTTCTTTTTACATTATCTAAATTGTTAATAGACAAGTCATTGGCTGATTATTTGGAAAACCCAACTGAAGTAAAGAACTTAATGACTGATGAATTGAACCTAACGCCTGATGTAGCTGATGCACTGTTGAATGCTCCTATTACCCCTCAGCAGGTAAGTGGTAGAGTCCATGTGTGCCTTCAAGCGTGTTGTCAACATTACAGTTTTTACGTAATCTTGCTGAAGCTGCTTTATAACATATTGTTACATCAATAATTTAATGGTTTACATTATATTAAATTCCACAGGGGATTGCCAAACAGAAATATGACATGTATTTTGCATCAAATTTACTTCATGCAACCAAGTTTGCTTACATAATGTATTAAATTCAAGCCAAGCATATATGGACAACTTAATTATAGGTCATGTTGATTATTATATATATGTAAATGTTCAGTTATGAAAATTTTTTAAATAATAAAGAAATACTATATTATCAGCGACAAAAATGAAAATATTGTTTAGACAGATTAATCTAATTTATATTTGACAAGGAATATAGAGATAAAAACCTAAATTTAACTGATAAACAGCAAACTGTTTTTAAATAATAACAAATTAAGTATAAATTACATATATGATCTGATTCAGATTATTATTATTATTATTAATTGACATGATATTTGTTGATTATTAGTAAATATCAGTAACTTTGCACTGGCCTTTTGCTTGTTTTCTTGGTAACTTTTTTTAATGAATTTTATGCTTTTTACATTGTGCATTGTTTTAATGATTGTACTGTTTTTTATATGAGATGCGAATAAATCAAATCAAATAAAAAAAAACTAATATATTTTTAAGTAGCATAATAAGGTTTCTAAACTAATTAACAACTAATTACCTAACAGATTTACCATTCATGAAATGTGAATGTAGGCTGGGTAAACATCAGTGGGTGGGCGTTATGTTTTGTGGCATGATAATTCTACCTAACCACCTTTATTGCTTTTAACATGGGTGGTTTTGTCATTGATTATAAATTATGTTACATAATAGTGACCTTGGTATTTTACATATCTAGATATCATTTACTTCAATTCCTATTACAATTTTTTTGATTCTGGTAATTCTTATATAGCTTTAATCTGAACCCTTTTAAAAGAAATAAAATAATCCAGAAAATAAGATTAAAATAATACGACCCCCTGTTTTTCGATTGTAATTTGCTATTTTAAGCCTCGTCTATAAATATGCAAGTATATATATGATATGTTTCTTTGGTATGTAGATATTTGAGTTGTTTGAAGGAGATGAATATAAAAGTATAGCCTGTAATGCTACAGCGCTGAAGGCTGTACTAGATATATCGGATCCAGCTCTTCTTGATAAGACAAAAAGGGAACTCTGTGATCTTACCACCGATGACTGGAATAAACTCGGGGAAGATATTGTTCGAAACATTGACTGGACTCAGCTTCTTGCAGGGGTAAAATATTTTATTTATTTTATTTCAACAATCTTTATAGATGGTGACCCTTCCAGCTAGGCTAATATTCATGATGGATTTAGGGATCAGGAACATAACCCTGGTTGTGCCACTGTCGTCTTTTCTTTTTTAACAGAAAAAAAAATACAAAATGGCGTACAAATATTACAATATTTTGTTATAGTATAATTATTATACTGACCACGAATTAATACCATTGTTGGATGCTTACATCTAGGACTATATAAAATTGGCACCTCCCTCATCTCAGAAGTTCTGGATCTTCCCCTGATCTTCAAAAAACAATATGCAATTGAATGAAATCAAAAAACCAAACAAATATCAATATGGAAGTCATAAAAACTTATTAAAATTCACTGTAAATATTCTTAATATAATATAAAATTTCTTACACTACAGTTTTGACAACTTTGTTTGAAGTTCAACAAAGTTGGTCAAAACTGTAGTGGTAAGACATGTTACAGTTGGCTTAGTACTAAAGAAAATTCATCTAAAATATATATCAGAAGCCAAATGAAATTATTTAAACAATAAATATCCAGCTTTAGTTAAATATGACAGGCAGGGAAAAAATATTTGGAGAAGTTACAAAGTGCATCATTTTCTTTCCAGACTGATACATTAGATCCAACTTCTCTTGAAAATCTGGACCCATCATCATATGCAGATCTCGATCCAAAGAAATTAGAAGAACTCACCACACAACTTCAAAATGCTGGATTAACAGCTGTCGGTAAGTTTACAAGGAATAGGAAGGAAGAATAAGTTTACAAATTGTTCACCTTATTATGTATTTCCCATTCCATGTTACTGTTGTATGTGTATTTATAAGTAAGATTTCGACTTGCTTATGAATTTTTCTTGTAAACTACATTATCACTTTTATTCTGTTTTTGGATTGGGCTGAAGATCTACTCTATATGGGGTTCCAAATCTCCAGCAACTCATGGGAGTCTCTCAGAAGTTTGGACGGCCTCCCCATCTCCCTCAAATTATTGATACTTTTGCATGTATTCACTGTTTTATTGTCAATTTTTCTCATGGAAAACAGTGCTGATATGTATCGCTATGTGCAGCAAAA
The DNA here is from genome assembly GCF_011630105.1 of Anneissia japonica. Classification (NCBI taxonomy): domain Eukaryota; kingdom Metazoa; phylum Echinodermata; class Crinoidea; order Comatulida; family Comatulidae; genus Anneissia; species Anneissia japonica. The sequence goes on along the minus strand of NW_022736945.1, from coordinate 750,151 downwards.
CAAAATTATATATGTTACCAAAGAGCTCATTTAGCCATATCTACCGGAAGTGACTGCTTCCCAATTGGGACTCCTGATATAGTCATTGGTGGATCTTGAGGGGGATCAGGGGGGGTCCTGACCACCTAGGAATCAAAATTTTCCTGAACTTCCCCCATTCTCTTTGGGTTTCATCTGTTCATGGAAAAAAGAATATGTATGCAACTACTCAATTTTTTTTATGTATACACACATAGACCTATTTACTGTAATAAGAATGAGAAACTTTGTTTGACCGTTTTCATTATGGGAATACCTTGAATTTTGAAGTACTCGGAAGTCGGGAAATCAAATTTCCCTGGGGAGGACCCTGACCCCCTTTTTTAGGGGTTCATTGATTCATGGAAAAAGAATTATGTATGCAACTACTCAATTTTTTTTTCTGTATGTATACCAGTACACATAAAATAGGTCTATTTACTGTAAAAATAATGAGAAAAATTTTAATACCTGACCATTTTCAAGAGGGGATAAAACCTTGAATTTTAAAGAACTTAAAAGTCATCAAAAGACACTTCAGAAGTTGGGAAAGCTCATTTCACGCAATCTAGGAATCAACATTTTCCCGGCGGAGGACCCCCAACCCCCCTTTCTTTTTGGATTTTTTTTTAAACATTCTGACCCGCTACTAAATTTGAACCCAGATCTGCCCCTGTATAGTTGAGTAGTATAGTTTTTAACTTTTTAGTAAACTGCAGATGGCAGTACCAACTAAGGTTAGGGATGTTGTTTATTCAGTAATAACAACTTAATTGTCAGAGGGCTGTCATATTACCTAATATTAATAATATTGAAAAAAATTCAGAGTGTTACATTTTATTATCAAAAGAAATTAAATATACATGATTCTTTGTTTACCATTTTATATTCAGAAAATTTTCCATTAAGCAGTGTGATTAACAATCCAAACCAGTTGCAAACATTCCTGACCCAGAATATCTCACTGTCTGATGGAGCCACTAATGCCTTACTACAGTCATCGACTTCCGTTAAAGAAGTAAGTCATTAATTTACCTATTAGCATAGTTAGTTGCAGTATGTAGTTTCCAAATTTGTGTGCATTGAACCATATAGATACTTGGACTTAATTGGATCTTGGATCTTTTTTATATGGATATTTTTTTATGTATTTTAGTTACAACTCCTTTCTGAAGGCAGTGCGATGAGACCTATTGTGTGCAATACGACAACGCTGCGTGAATATGTGGACGTTGCGGATCCCAGTTCGCTGCAAACACTCAGCGATTCATTGTGCAATTTGACAGATGCTCAATTGGACGAGTTGTCCCAGGCAGTCAGCAAGCAGGTTAATGTAACTACCTTCCTGAAACTTGTAAGTTTTTTTTGTCTCCCTCTAGGTCACCGGTGGGCAAAGTTCGGGCCGACAGTGATTTGTTTGCGGCCCACGAAAATGAATGAAATACCCGATGTGTGCCCACCAACCATCTTTGGCTGGAAAACACCTTGTTTTATATGGCCCAACATCAATCATCTATAAAAAGTAATATTAAAACTGAGCATAAAACGGTATAAAAAGCAGTGCATAAAGGTTTTTTGGAAGTGCACTGGACACATCAAAGTTTGGGTGCTGCCCTCGATGTTAAATAAAAAATTCACTTTGGCCCTCCAACACATTTCTATGCCCACTCCTGCTCTGGAGGAAAATCCATTTTGCAGCTACTTGTTTATCAGCCATTTTACTGAATGTAGAATTTAAGAATAACTATAGCATTCTTTGTAACACTAGTGCAAGGATAACAATGTATTATTACATTGTTATCATTACTAAGTTATTTTAGTATGCATGCTTAATTTATTTAAAGGAATAAACTATTATATGAAGCAGTGCTACAAATATAATTCAGAATTGATTGGTTTAAAAAGTGTTTATCTGATGTAATTTACAATTTAATTGTTTTTTTTTTAGTTCAATGTTACTGATACAGAATCAGCTATGAATCTTTTTGTTGAACTCTCAGACGTGGCTAAAGAGGTGAGGTCTTTTTATATATATTGCTCCTCAAGAGACCTTAAGTAAAAACTAAACATTTTTATGACTTTAAAATTGTGTTTGCATTGAGATAAATTGTATGTATCCCTGTATTCCAGCAATTTAGAATATTCTGAGTACAGTAAATATCTATATACAGTATCTATATATTTTTATTATTAATATTTTAGATTCAAGATCTCCAAAGTATTGAAGTGTATATCCAGGATATTCAAACGCAGCTGGGTAACACAGACATGCAAGCGCTTGTATGTGGTTTAAGTACAGATAATGATCTGTTAGCAGGCCAGGTTGATGGACAACACGAAGGAGGGTTAGATGGTGGGGAGACTAGAGTATCGAGTAGCACTCCATCCATGAAAGATAGTTGCAGTTTGGGAACATTCAACTTCACAGGAGCCTTGGAAACCTATGGTAATTTTTTTGTTTGTTTTTGTACGATATATATGATACAAGGTTCTTTATTTGCAGTTGTGTGACACAAATTGAAATTTGTATGACAACTGCCAAAAATTGAAAATATTGTATAATAATTACCCCATTATGGGATGTTCAAAACACATCATTTGTATGCTTTTAATCAATTCTTTATGCAAAACCACTATAAGTACGATAGCAGCTCAAAGGGCTGAATTCGAGTACAAATTTACAGTTAAGGTACACAATCAAGGAAAAACAGAAGGAAACATCAAAAGTACAATTAAAAACAAAATTCAAGTACAAAGTGTAATATAATAAAAAAATAAAAATACTCAATACATACTCAGTCTAGGGGATTGTTTCATTATGCTTAAGCTATAAGAGCACATTGGCATTTGATTCTGCTGCTACTACTTATGCTCTTCCTGAGTGGAGGCAGACAATCAAAATTAAGTGCCTTGCCCAGTTACACAAAACAAATGGCCAGCCACAGACTCTCATTTTTTTAATTTTTGGAAATTGAAATTTTAAAATGAGATAATGTGAAATTAGTTGCATAATTAATGTCTTGGATTGATTTATAGACGGATGTCCATTAGATCTGATGGAAGATTCTGACGACCCTTGTGTTGTTGTACTGATGCGGATGTTGAAACCTCTTCTCCAAGGTGCAATCTTGTATACACCAAACAATGAAGCTACAAATATAATCATTGAAAAGGTAGTTTGAATTCAATTTAACCCCATTATTATGATAGTAGTGATGTTTTGCCCTACCTGACGTGTTATGATACTTTCCTGATGGAAACTCAAATCAAAATAGCAATAGCAATAGCTCAATACTTGTGGAATATTGCAGTAGTACCTTTTAATTAATATTAATTAACAGTACAAATACATATTCTAACTGTTGTGTGTTTTGTTTAATTTCAGGCCAAGGCGCCCTTTGACACCTTGTGGATGGTGAATGACCTTGCAGAGCGATGGTTGGCTTACTCGCCTAGGTTACGACAACTTATAAGCCCTGATGGCCAATTAGGTCAGCTTGAGGTGGGTTTTTATTACCTTCTTCATTGTAGTTTTTGTAAGCCGTTTTTGCCCAACTTGGTATCTGCCACTGCATGTCAGATATTATAATCTCCAATGTTTGTTGCATGGAATGATGGCGTGAACAGACCTTTAAATAATTTCAATTCACAACTCTGATATTACAAAAATGGAATACTTTTCCACTATAAACAGCTCCTCTCCACTTACTCTCCTTCTTTATGAAAATTTTTATCTCAAATAAAACTAATTTTCATTGAAATTATAATCAGAAAACTTTGCAGAACCCAGTCGTAAGGGCTGCCTTAGAAGAAGCGTACGAAGCTGCAGCAAATCAATCAGACGTTGACTTCTCAAAGACAATAGATATAGTGGAATCCATCAATACTACTGAGTGGCTGCAAGTTCTTGATGCATTGGACAATGTTGCAAACATCACAATTAAGATGCTCAAGGTAAATGTGTTTTTTATGATGAGGTTGATTTTTTTTTTTACTTTACAAGTAAAGTAACACATAAATGAAAATATAGTAAAACCCATCCTATTGGGCTTCCTCATTAAGGTGACATCCCTATTAAGTGTAAGTACTGTATTTTTAATGTTATTCAACTGATAATGGAAACTTTAGTTCTTATAAACTTACAAGTAAAATTTTATATATTGTGTTGAATATATTCTGGATTTCTGTATTGGCAGTGCATCAAGATTGACCGTTTCTTGGGTATGGAGTCAGAGGAGACAATGTTGGAGGAGGCATCAAAGCTACTCACCAATGAAACATTCTGGGCAGGTTGGTAAATGTTCTTGTGTAACTGCAAATATAATAATGGTATACATAATTTGTATGTGTACTTTCAGGAATTTACATGGTAGTTTTTGAAAAGCTTGTTCTTGTTTACAGGTGTTGTGTTTATAGACATGGAAGGTGCTGGTAGCACAATTCCAGGGCATGTGAAGTACAAAATACGAATGGATTCCGATAGAGTTGAAAAAACAAGATACCTCACTGATAGGTAATTAGATAAGATCATGTATTTGTTCAATTAACATACTTGCTAGAATGTATGCTTTCTCTGGGCAATATAGTAAAGTTTTCATACCTAGCACATAGCTTACATTTCTGCTGACTTTGTGCATTTGTGTGTCGAGATGGCTTCTTCCAAGATAATTCAACCAAATTATATTCCTCTCCATATAGTTTTTGAGCAGCTTCCATCTAGGAAGCTGACAACTTAATAAACAAGTGAGGATGTTTTGAATGTTTTACTCTTTATATTTTCTCTTTACCACCCTTAATATTATACTTCATATTTTCTCTGAAGGTACTGGTCACCTGGGCCGAGAGGGGGAGTTAGCTTTGACCTAAAATACATTCAAAGTGGATTTGTGTATGTACAGGACATGATTGAACAAGGTATCATTAAAGCATCTACCGGTGTTGAGAAAGCGGGTGCAGGCATCTATGTGCAACAGTTTCCTTATCCATGCTATATCGATGATTTGTAAGTAGATCTCTTAATAACGCTTGACTTCCTTAATTTCATACTGTTTGATTCCTGTTAGAATTCTCTTTTATTTTGTTTAAACTAATATATTTTGGGATTTTAAAGATTGCACTCCTGTTCAATTGGGCAGAATTTTGAGTTTCAAAAAGAATATTATTCACACATCTTTATTTTTTTAGTTAACATAACTCTGGCATAATTTTTTTTTTGTATTGCCATTACCCGTGTATGTGCTATCTTTTTGAGAAATGTAAATAAATAGGAATAAAAATTTTAATATATTAAGCCTCAGTCAGGTGTTAAACAGTTAACTGTAGAGCTAAAAACTCTCTGAAATTTCAAGGCGTATAAGAAGGTATAGCCTGGTTTCCATAAAATCGCTACATGTTATCGCCAACTCTGATTGGTCTGTTGAATCAGGAAGCATTCCTGATTGTGTCGAAGACAGCTACGCAGTGCAAGGATTGCAGTGAAAACACTGTAGCGACTGTGTAGTAATTGTATGGAGACTAAGCTTAAGAGAATCATTAAAACATTTTATTTGATGAAATTTTATGTTTATCACGATTCCAATGAGAATTGTAATGGTAATTTTCATCTCCTTTCCAGGTTTGTGTTTGAATTGTCTGGCGCCCTCCCATTGTGGATGACCATTTCCTGGGTTTATTCTGTCGCCATGATCATTAAAAGCATTGTATATGAGAAGGAGAAACGTCTGAAAGAAGTAATGAAAGTGATGGGCCTCAGTAACGGGGTGCATTGGGTGGCTTGGATGATCAATAGCTTCACAGTCATGTTCCTCAGTTCAATCCTCCTTATTATTGTTATCAAGGTATGTATCTCTATCTTGTTCTCAGTGGTGGCACCCCAGCGGTCACATGAACCCCATTGGGAGAGAAGCCTGATGGTGGAACACCTGTCAGGGAACACTGCTTTGAAAAAAACAGTTTTACAGTGTGACAATTCGTTTTTGGGTGCCTATTCTTAAAATTTTCTCACCTCAGTTTCATCAGCTAAGGCTAGTGTAGACCCCACTCCCAAGGACTTTGAACCCTTTGTTAGGGAATCGCTGGTGCTACCAGATACTTTAATTATAAGCCTCTTTTTACAAATTTCATCTTTTTTTTTTTTTTTTGGAAATCTCTAATTTTGTTCATAATTTTACAATTTTTACTATTTCACAGTCTAGAAGCACCTGATCAAAGAAATATTTTTCTAGTCAAAAATCCTTGTAGTAAAATGCCTGTAAACTGATTTTTTTTAAAACATGTTTTACTTGAAATGTTTGAGGGTGTTCTCAATATTTTATTTTTTTCTCCACAGCAAGGCGACCTCCTGATATACAGTGACCCCTTTGTGCTCCTGTTTTTCTTCTCATCATTCAGTATCTCCACAATTGCCCTCTGCTTTCTGATAAGTGTTTTTTTCTCACGTGCCAACTTAGCAGCTGCATGTGGTGCGGTGTTTTACTTCGCTACGTATGTGCCGTACACCATGGTATACTCATGGGATGAGTATATGTCAACTGGAGCGAAGTTTACTGTCGTAAGTATTTTTAATGATCAAAAAAGCACCTAATAAATGGAGTTGAACATCTGTCATAGAGCAGTCAATGTAGTATGCTTATACCATGTAGACCATTTATCTCCTTGATCTATTTCATCTCTGCTCAAGGGTTCAGTTTTGATGGTGTATTACCGTTAATATATTATTTATTTTTATTCTAGTCTTTGTGCAATACGATTGCCTTTGGTTACGGGACAACCTACTTGTCACTGTATGAGATCCAAGGAACTGGTGTCCAGTGGTCCAACATCGCTAAAAGCCCAGTAACAGGTGATAATGGGTTTGGCTTCCTGCAGTCTATCATCATGATGTGGGTAGATACTGTCATTTACTTAATCCTTGTGTGGTATATTGAAGCTGTGTTTCCAGGTTAGTCTGCCATTTTTTACCATCAATATTAATTGTCTATTTGTGTATGGTTATGTTTAAAGCTAATTCTGTTAATTATTAAAGCTCAGCTTCCTGCCTAGCTGAGTTTCTTTTCTTTTGAGCCAGCACTTCGCTCAGTAGTTAGTGAACAATCAATTGTTACATACATACCCAGTCACAAGATTAAGGGGTTGAATGTTTAATTTAAGGTGGCGTATGCCTTGAAATTAATTAATCACTAGCTAACAACTAGAGCTACTTTAACAATTGTTAAATATTCTTGTTTTTCTAATTTAAATTTGTTTTTTAAATATTTCTTATGTAATGTTTTGCTTTCTTTTCATGAACCTAGGCCAGTATGGGATGCCTCGAGATTGGTATTTTCCTTTCACAAAATCTTATTGGTTTGGAAAAAGTGCAAATATAGACAATAGTGATGCATGTGAACTTGGAAGAATATCTGATGGTAAGTAGATTTATTAGGAGTTCTAATGGAGAGAAGCTTGGAGGAGGGTATAGTGTTATCCTCTGTTGTTCTTGATGTTGTTGGTGATAATGTGTTGTGGGTTGGAGTGGTACTGTTTTCATTGTTGTTGTTAATGATGTTAGTTTGAATGATGAAGAGCCTATGATTTTATTGAAAGGCTAAAAGAAATTATGCTAGCCAGCATTATTTTGAGATGGTTAATTGCTGTAACAAATAATGTTAGAGTTAATTTAATTATAAATCTTAACCAAACAGGTAAAACTTACCAATTAGCATGTGCTCTAAGTTGATTTACTTTTATCTTCTCCAGATGTTGCTTTGAACAATTTTTATTTGGATAAATCTTTGTTTTTTTTTTTCAAACAAAATGAACGTAATTCAATAAAATTATTACTTTATTTTCACAGTGGATTAAATTGTAATACTTCAAGTTTAACTTCAATGTCTTATATGTGATTGGGTGTGGTCCCACCAACAATAATACAATGACTAAGTTCAGTTTGGTCAATGTTCCTATCTCCTCAATTTGTTAGGTTTGTGTAACTTTTTATAATTTTAACCAAGTGTAGATTAGTTCCTTCGGGAAGTTTGTTTCATTTTTAATGATTGTATGAATTTGATTTTTTTTTCCCTCAGACGACCCTACCATATTTGAACGTGACCCGGAACATCTAAAATTGGGAGTGTCTATCCGCAATCTTGTTAAAGTCTACAAGCTCGGAAAAAAAACTGCAGTTGATGGGTTGAATCTGAATTTCTATGAAGACCAGATCACCTCTTTTCTTGGACATAATGGCGCTGGAAAAACCACCACAATGTATGTTCAAAGATTATTATTTTAGCTTTAAATTTCCGATTGAGACCAACAAAAGGCAGTACAGTAATAGCAGAAAGAATTACATGGATAATTGACCTAACCAAACATAAAAAAAACAATGCACAGTAATCTAAGATGGATTACATTGTTGTTATGAAATAAATATAGAGTAATCCTTCCTTAGAATAATATAAATATTGATAATTACTGGAAAAATTATATTACTTCATTTATAACAAATATTTTCATTGTAATTATATTTTAATCTGTTGCTATTAAGATTTATATAATAAATATTCACTTTCAATTTTAAAATTTATAAAAAAAATTAATCAATTGCTATTTATTTAATATTAAAGGTCTATACTGACAGGACTTTTTCCTCCAACATCTGGATCAGCGTATATCTACGGCAAGGATGTTCGTAAAGAAATTGACGAGATTCGACGAAGTCTTGGCACTTGCCCTCAGCATAATGTCCTGTTTGATGAGTATGTACTTTGACTCTTTTGACTATAACATTTTTGTCAAGAAAGTCAAAATCATTTATGCTATGATTATTTTGATATTTACTGCATATTATTCTCTTGGTATTTTTACTCAGTTAATTATGTGATCACTAAGACAGTCTAGTTTGAAAGTTTTATTCCATTTATAATTATATTGTGTCTTTAATTACCAACACTAATTTTTACAGTACCCATTCTTATTAATCAATAATAATTGCAATAGAAATAATCTTATTTTCAGTTTTTCCTTTGCTGGTTTTGATATGCCAATTATATAAGTGTTATAAAAATACACAACACACCACATTACCCTTTTTAGTTCCTATGCATGTAATGCAATAGGAACTATTGTAATCACTCTTGCTATTTCCTATGTTTTTTATTGTGTGTAGTGTGTATGTGTGTGTGTAGACATTTATGCAAATGCACATGCGTCAAAAGTTCCGACAT
>NW_022736945.1:734165-740509 GCF_011630105.1 Anneissia japonica | reverse complement strand
TATAAGAGACAGTATATATACTTCTAAAAGTCGTGTATCATGCATAGGAACGTTGACGCCTGCAAGGCTCTGGTTTATAAATAAAATTTAAATACAAATTTAAATAAGTAATTTTAAATGTAGTCTTTATTTGGTGTATGGTGTTTCTTTACTTTCATTGGTCTTGTCCTTGTAGTATGTCCGTCATAGAGCATCTGTGGTTCTACGCCCGTCTGAAAGGTGCATCTGATAAAGACGTCCTCATTGAAATGGAACAAATACTTGAAGACATCGGGTTGCCACACAAACGACATGAGCTCTCCAAGAATCTCTCGGGTAAACAAATAATGCCAATTCTAAATTTAGTTTTATTCTAAAAACAAATTACTTATTTGGTTTCATCTGTCTAATTGTAATTTTCAATTTTATTTAGTTTAGTAACTTAACATGATGCTATTAAATGAAATGTCCATTTTTTATTTAAATTTTGAAAGATTAGGCTATGTTCAGACACGAGTTGTGCTTGCGTAACGTTACTTGAGTGGTGTGAACCTGTACGCGGAATGAACGTCAGTATTAACTCGCAATCACTGGCTTACAATAATCCACCTAAAGACCCCAGATTAGCATACGCCACTGAGTGACGACAGTCATGCATCTGTGATTTTGTATTTGGCCAGGAATTGTCCAATCACAATAGGCCTAGATGTAAACAAGAAATAAAAATGCGTGATTATGAATACAAATATTTTGTGTGAATACTTACGCTAGCTTTAGTTAATCGCCCAATCTGGACATCTCTCTGTAGTTACGCCTTGGATTAACGTACTCCCACTTTCATTTTGAGTGACCTTAGCTAGAATATCCAAGATACGGTACTTTGTGGAAATGTCAGTTGTATTACATTGTTTGCGTTTTGCGTTTTGCTTAAGCTGTCGCTTGTTTTCTTCAGGTGGTATGAAGCGCAAGCTATCTATTGCTATGGCTTTCGTTGCTGGATCTCGAACTGTAGTCTTAGATGAACCAACTGCTGGTGTTGACCCTTATGCACGTAGGGAGATTTGGGATCTTTTGAGCAAGTATCGAAAAGGTGAGAAATTATAAACCATACATTTTTACATGATATACTTATATTTCTACATTCACAGCCTAGGAAATCATCAGAGGGGCGCTTAAGTCATTGGAATCCTTGTTTATGAGAAGTCAGGGGCGATGCATAACTCATCAGACAGAACTGTGCACACTTTGTGTTTATAGCTGGAGGGCTCAAATACAAGTTACAATAGCCATTGGTCCTGTGTGCAATATGGCCCATGTGTGCATTTTGAAGTATGCAGTACACTTTTCAGAAAAAAAAATTAGGGCATTATCTCTTCCCATGTATTTCCCATTTTACCACCAGGGTCACCCTAGTGGAAACAAGTATTCAAACTTAATGGGTTGGTGTTAGTATGTTTCACACCAAAAATAATCCAATCCTAAATTTGTCCACTGTTGTTATTAAGGATTGGAGTTGAAAAGCTCAGTGGTTAAGATGCTTGCCTTCTAATCCCAGGGTTCTGGGTTCAATTCCTGTCAAGGCAGGAATTTTTCTCACGACTAAAACCAACTCCACTCCCTAAGCCTCATAAAGAAACTTGGTTTATAAAGCATCATTCTCATCCTGTAAGTGGTGAGTGTACTTGCTGTTGAATGTGAAGGGAAAAAAAATATCAATGCTATTCCATGATTATTTCATTAATAATCATGTTTTCTCAAACTTCAGGCCGAACCATCATCATGTCCACCCATCACATGGATGAGGCTGATATTCTGGGGGATCGTATTGCGATCATCTCTCAGGGTAAACTCTGCTGCTGCGGAACATCGTTGTTCCTGAAGAGTCGATTCGGACAGGGTTACTACTTGGTGCTTGCCAAACGGGTCGGTAAAGGCAACCCAAAGATAGCCGACTTGGAGATGAAAGTCAAAGGGGTAATGGATATTCCCGCCTTAAATGACATCACAGTGAGTTCCCATTGGTTTAACTTAGCAATACATAAATTCAATATATGAAAGTATTTAGGATTATCAAGCTACTTCTAGCAATACATAAATTCAATATATGAAAGTATTTAGGATTATCAAGCTACTTCTATAATTGTTTGTCTTTGGCTAGTTCCTTTGTCTTCTTAACAAATTTTTAGTTGTATTGGTATAGTAGTAACTTTGAGTTTTTTTATCATAATTGAGTCAAATGGTATTAATTTTTATGGAAAAAAGATATAGATGATTTTATTTGTACAAGATACTTCCTGTCTTCAAAGAGTATGTGTTGTAAAATTAGTTAATTTTGTTGTCAATTTTATAGTTTTTTGTTATCAATTATGCTAGATGATACAGTTAATTTACATGTGATTCATTGATATTGATAACAATTGGTATTTTTTAGCTGAATCTTGAAGATCTTGATAAAGATGAAGGTGTAGGCTCTGAAACAGCGTCAGAATCTGCAACTGAATATCCAGTTAATCTTGAAGGAGCTACTGGGGCTTGTGGGGGTACTGACATAACAGGTAAGCATATATCAAGAGAGAACAACACCCCCTCTCACAACTCTGTCATAATTCTTGTGTCTATTTTGTGAATACTTACCTCGATGAACTTGTATATTTTTGTTTCTGGGATGAAAATCACCCAAATAATTTAAATGATAAATTTTACAAGACGATCTTAGTATGGGAAGGTGGGTAAGTGTTCATTTAGATATGTATCTTACTCATAGGTTACTAACATTGCCATTAATTTTTCTTAAATATTCTCACAATTTTCTCAGATCATGGCCATTGCTCGGAGGTAGAACTAACAAAATTCATTCAGCGCCACATCCCAGATGCAAAGGTCAATGAGACCTTTGGTACAGAAGTCTCTTACATCCTGCCAACATTGGCAGCCAAAGGAGGTGCCTTTGAAGCTCTTTTCAAAGATCTGGAAAATAATTTAGATCTTCTACACATCAACAGCTATGGTATCTCAGACACAACTCTAGAAGAGGTATGTATATTATTGTTCTAATTTTAAAATAAACTCATGTATTTAGACTTCAGATATATGATAGTCATTTTGATAATAAAAATATGCGCTTTTATAACAATATTTTTTATATGTAATGAAAGTTTAAACTTTTGATCACAACACAAACAAATTTCCTTACCGTGAAATTTTCAACTGTATACCACGGTCTTCCTCAGCACAATAACTGGAATGTGACTTGAAGGCTACACCGATTTAGGGTGATCTTACGAACATGTGACTCTAAAATGATACGAAGAGTACATTTTATGACTAATGTTATATTTTGTAAATATTTGTGAATGAATTATAATATGAAGTTTTTTTTTGTTTTGTTTTATAATATATTTTCACATAATAATACTGCATTTAATTATGTATCTGAATATTGCAATTATATTTTGTCAAGCATGAGTATAGTTTTTAGTATTTTTTATATGTATTATATGTTTATAATTTTGTCTTGAATACTTAGGTATTCTTGAGTGTAGCTGAAGAGACAGGAGTAGACTCAGCTGAAGGGGAGATCTTGACTGACAGTGGCCGTCTACCGCGTCCCTTCCTTGGTCGTGGCAGCTTACGTAGACGAAGCTATCGTATGCCCAATTTGAGTTGCTCCGATGATCAGCAGACTTTGTTAGATGATGATGGTAAGGAAGAATTGCTTGACTTTTGACTATGTAGCTAAAGTTCATTGCTTTGATAGAATACTAAAACATAATACTTTAGCATGAAATGTAATTGATACAATAGGAATATGCTTGACTAATAGAGTAATTAGTTGGAGGGATTGGGAAGGACGAGTAGAATGGGAAGAAAATGTTTATCATTTAGAGTTATATATATTGTAACGGACCTGGTCCTTGTCAAGAAGACCACGGGTTCGGCCAGAGTACAATCGTGATCACTCACCCTTAATTACTCCCACGTAACTTCAACAATACAGGGGCAGACAGATAGAAACCCAAACAGGTACCCTTATCTTACGGATCAGCCCACTTTACTACTGGAAGTCAATGCAACTGTCCCAGACAAATTCTCAAGCATCAATCCTACCCTCTCCCTAACAAAACTCAACTGAAGTAGTTAATTTGCATAACTTGCCCAAAACAACAGGGCTTTGGAGGGCTAGTCTAATTTAAACTAAGTTTGGGCTGATCCACTTCCTATCTGGGTTAATCCATTCCCCATGACCTGGGTGACTCTGGGGAAATACCAAATTCTGTTACAATATAATGGGGCATGACCATGGATTGATTTTTGTGTGGGAAGAATTTTATGCACTAATAACATGTAGTTGTACGTCAAAAGTAGAACGATATAATATTTACATAACCCAAATGCTATAATTTATATTGACTGAGAACGTGATTCTTGTAGAGTGTGATAATGTCCACCTCGAGGCTCTCAATCGTGAAGAACAAGAAGAGGATGTGTTTCCTTCAATAGCGGAAACAGAAAAAACATCAACAACACCAACTACACCGTCTGAAGTAGACATTCTCGATGAAGGTGCAGTGTCGTTCGGTTCTAGGAAGCAACACAGGAGTGAGTGCCAAAAATGTTTTCTGCTTTCTGTTTTATTACGAGGCACTGATTTGAAACTAGAAAGCTCTGCATTCCTAGGGTAGAATTGCTAATGAAGTATGGGGTGAAGGTATCCTAGAAATACTAACTTTTTTTGCAAAACCTGCAACTAGCAATTTCAAAATTCAGGCTTATACTGCATCTATTTAGATAAGAATAATTTAATCATTTCACACAATAAGAAGAGTACATTGTATGACTGATGTTACAGTATATTTTGTAAATATTTGTGAATGAATTATAATATGAAGTTGTTTTTTTTTTAATAATATATTTTCACATAATAATACTGCATTTAATTATGTATGTGAATATTGCAATTATATTTTGTCAAGCATGAGTATAGTTTTTAATCTTTATATGTTCATAATTCATATCTTTTCTTTTGATGTATATGTATTTGGGGAATGTCCCCTATACCACTGGTGATTTGTTTTTATCGTAAACACTTTCATGTCATGTAATACTTGTAATTCCCAGTCACATAATAATCTGATTATATGATTGGATTGTTAATTGTCACCTAATCAATATCACATTCAGTGGTGTGCCGGAGTTTGTGGCGCCCGGTGGTGACTGTTATTGGGACCCTAATAAGCGAGCGGAGTAAGGGTTAAGTTTGCGAGCGGAGCGAACAAACAAACGCTGGGGCCAGGGGACCATGTAGGGCCCTGGTCGGGGTCAAAGAGATGAAGGCTCATGGTGGGGGTCTGAGGGAGCTTCCCCCCCTCGCGCTCAGAGGTTATGGCATTTATGAACTGATAACTGCTTTGCCAGAGAACATAGGATGGGGACACCATGCTCGTCTCGCGCGACATCGATCAAGTATGATTCGCAAGACATACTCCAACAAAACAAAAAAATGCAGCGATCATTTATATGAGCCCTGAGATAATGTGGTTTCTGTATGATGATGCCCGAAGGTGACGCCACTGATCACATGTCAATTCAAAATGATGTCACTTTTTTTAAGTAGCAGTGGCTTCACACAGGATTTTTTGATTATCATTACTTTATATTCCTTTTCAAAACATACAGCAAATATACAACAGACTCCAACTGCAGATAACATTCCCTATAATACCAAGTCAGCACCCCTAAGCCTGCACAGCACGGATGCTTTACCCCTTACCAACGGTGGAGGGGACAGGAAAAGAAAGGTTGATGCAGTGGGAGATACAACAATCCGACCAGTTCATAAACGATCAGCCTCCAAGGTTTCGTTCCAGTTAGATGATGGCGACAGTCCATCTGAAGAGGCCACTGGTATGGGCTCCAATTCACATCTGTTTCTGGCTTGTTCTCACCTGCTGTTGGAATCTCTCAAATTCCAAAACTAAAAGATCAATGTCCTAACGCTTTATTGCACACATATGCTTGAACTCCAATATTCATGGGATCAAATCAACACAATAATTCAGTATAATTTAATAAGTTTGTATGCTTTACTAATGCCGATTCACACAAGACCTGTTTTATCTTTCTTGAGACACATGCTCAACATTTCATGGACTTCCCAAGATATTGTCGTCACACATGTGAAATTAAAATTTTGCTGAAAGTTTGTAAAGTAAATACACAGATAGTAAAGATGTGCACTGCTCCACAATCAGAGAAGCTCCGCACCCTTTAAGCATGTGCACAGATCCATGTTATATATCTTGAGCCCTCTCCACACTATTCAATTTTATTGGACAAAAACATGTCATCACATCACATCACATCAA
>NW_022736945.1:714893-734042 GCF_011630105.1 Anneissia japonica | reverse complement strand
CACATGACTATATATGGGCATACAACAGTTCTTTGTCAAAGAAAATTGAATAGTGTAGACAGAGCCTTAGTAGTGTTAAGCTTGGTTTCCATAGAATCGCTCAGCCTATCGGCTACAGTCGCCAACAGTTGTCGGGAAGGTTGAACTTGATTCAACTTTGCCAATAGATGAATCAGGGTGCCTTCCCGATTGTGTCAAGGCAGCTGGCAATGCACCTGATTCATCTGCAACTCCTTCGGCGAAGTTGAACTAGGTTCAACCTTCCTGACAACTGTCGGTGACGGTCGCCGATAGGGTGAGCGTTTCTATGGAAACAGAGTTTTGCAGACCTGGATGTCTGTTTTCCATACATAAATATTACATTGGATATGTTTTAATTTTAAATGGATTCTGTTCACATTGATGCAATGTAGCAGGAGACACATGCTAAAGTTTTTCTTATGTGAATCGGGGTTTAGGTGTTTTAATTTACTAGCATCTTTCTCTTTTTGTTTATGTATTGAATGCGCACTTCTTGTGGTTGCTGTTTAACACTTTAAATTTCTTACATGTTATTTAACTTTTCTGTTTGTTATGCTAACAATTTTGTTGTTAACTAATTATTGATATACTAAGTATTTATGTTTGCTGTTTTTAACATGACTAACATTTAGATTGCTTTAGCTCTCTATTAAATGTGTGCTTTTTTCCCTCTGCTAATCCTTGTGTTCTTAAGATTATTTTCATGCTCTCTTCGCTTTAGATTTGCTTTCAGGATTTTGAGATGTGCACTTGCTTTCAGGCTTAATCTACAGTAGCTCAATTTATTTTAAGATTTTAATTCATGGATGCTTATATTTCTGTGTTAGTTTTATAGTTAGGGAGTTTATCCTATTTAACTCCTTTTTATCGACTATATTATAACTGGTGAAACACCATAAAAATTATTATATGTTTCTTTTCTTTATGTTTAATTTGTTTATATTTTTTTCAGCTTCAGTCATATAATTTTGGCATTAAATTATGTATGTTATAGAGGGGTTGTAGTATTGTGTTTGTAGTAGTAAACATGTAAACCTTGGTTAAAAAATACAGGAGATGCAAAAGTTACTCACATATACAATGAAAAATAAACTCCTAGCAAGGGCTTATTTATTCATGTCTTCTCTTGTCTATCATCTTCCATTGATCATCTGCTTCAGTTACCACACTCTATGCATAGTAAAGTGTGTAATTAATATAATAGTGATAATATAAAATTAGGCCTATCTACTAATTATTATTTATTAATAACTTATACTATTTTTACCTTATATTATTATAATACTATTAGTGTTATCTAATATTTAACTATTTAACTATCTAACTATTTATATTAATATTTAACTGAATTATTACTAGTAATTATTTAATTTCATTAACTTGTGTAATACAGTAATGATTTTTATTAAACATGATTGTTAATTGAATTTTTTCGTAGATTATATGTCGTTGTCAACTCAGGAAAATATTTTGGGGGAGGAACGTAGGGTCAAGGGAATCAACCTTATTCGTCGACAGTTCTGGGCACTTTTCATCAAACGTTTCCATCACGCCAGGAGGAGTAAGAAAGGCGTGTTTGCGCAGGTAAGTATACACTTTCAATCTGTAAGTAATTTGTAATTTCACAAATACAGGATGCAAGAGTGATTGACTATTCTGTGTATAATATTAAGAACATGCATAACTTAATTTTTTGTATACCTCATTCATTGTGATTAAGTACAGTTTTGCCCTCCAATTCCAGACCACCCCAAATTTTCAGGTCCCAATTTTCGAGGGTTCGGCCTCCAAATAGAAGGTTAGCATAGTGTTAATAAATTGAAGATTGTTCTTTTAAAAAGTGGTCTTGAATTAGAGGGGTCTTGAAATTGGAGGATGCCCTGTATTTGCATATAGACCAACTTTCCTTGGTTGAAAACCCTCATCTTTTGACAAGGTTATCCAACAATGAATTGTGTCCAGTCAGGATGATTAATGGAAAAAATTGTTGAATATCGAAACGCTGTTCTGTATATTCACCAGGTGATCCTTCCGGTGGCTTTTGTTTGTATATCGATGCTGTTTGCCATCATCATCCCGCCACTGTCACAACCAAGGTCACTAGCCCTGGTTCCATGGAACTACGACCCCAATAATGTTTTCTACAGTAACGATGCACCATCAAACTTGTTTGCCGCTGAAATGGAAGATAACCTTGTCAACTATCCTGGCATTGGAACCAGGTGTATGGATGGTAACCCTGTACCGTAAGTTTTTGTTTATTTTATTTTCCAGGAGAACGTAACAATCAATTCTGTAGGAACATGTGGTGCAGTGGGTAAGGTGTTGGACTTCCAATCATGAGATTGGCTTGTGTCCTTGGGCAAGGCACTTTACTAAACGTTTCCTTCTCCCCACCCAGGAGAAATGTGTACCTGGTAGGATAACATAGAACATTTTGGTTGCGCGCGTAAATAAGTATGACTAGGGATACTCCTCAATGAGCAGAAAATTTGCATAAAATGTGCTAGTCTGCCAACTCAGTATCCAGTGTGACCAAGGAAGTAATGATTCCAGCACCTTGTATATTCTTCGAATTGTGAAAGGCACTATATAAAATACATATTTAAAAAAAATCAAAAAAAAAAACCAGTAAAACATTAATTTAACAAAACAACAAAAATGAAGCCCACCTAAAATACCTCCCAGAGGATTTCCAAAACTGCTGAAATCTATCCAGTGTGGTTCTCTGATACTAGAATTATTCAAAACATATTGATAAATACTTTTATACTTTGATAAAATTATTTTATCTAAGTGTATAAATAGTTTATAAATAAAATAGGATTATAAAATCAACAATAATACACCAAATTACTCCTGTGACCCAATTACAAATATATTCCTAACATGTTTGTTTGACATTCAAGGAAAATTAGTAAGAAAATTAAATATTTTACTGTTATCGTTCCAAAATGATTGTTGGTCATTAACAGAGATAAACCATGTGACCCTGAAAATGCCACCATGTGGACAAGACTTGGCCAATCAGTGGACACCTCTCAGTCCTGTAGTTGTGAAACCGGTTATCAGGTGTGCCCCTCTGGTGCTGAAGGCCCAGAGCCTCCACACCGCGTCACTGAATCCACTGACACTCTTTATAACCTTACTGGGAGGAACATCAGTGACTATCTTGTAAAGACAATGGAAGACTTTATATTACAGAGGTGAGTACAAGTTTTTTTTAGAATTTTTACCTGGAAAATGTATGTTGCCTATGTTGTTTACTATTTCTTCCTTGAGGAAGCACACGTTGAAGGTTTGACAACCATCAATCCATTTTATGAACACCCTGCGACTGTTAACTATTACTTTACTAATTTCATTTTTGTACTTTGATTTTTCATTTAGGTTTGGTGGCTTTAGTTTCTTAGAAGTTGCCGATTTTTCAAATTTGACCAGGAATATTAGCAATGAAATTATTGCAAACTTATCTGGGACAAATTTGGAGGAGCAATTCCCAGAAGCTGTAAGTTTTTAATATAATTTACATTCAATTAATTACTTTTAATTGTTTATTTATTCATTGGAAGCATTCTAATAAGTCAGTCATTCATTCAATTATCTTTTCTTTTTGAATATACAGCCATAGCATAACAACAAACAAGTGTTCAAAGAACATTATCTAAATGCATATATTGTTTTTTTGTTTGTGCTTTAAATTTTTATCACCATCTTTACAGGATCCTGATCTCATACCTTCTGTTGATACAATAAAAGAAATCTACGAAGTGTTGCAAGACCTAACAGAACGATACAATTCAAAGGCAAGTTCAACTGACAGTTGGAATTAAAAACTCAGTTATTGAATGATATTTCTTATATAATCTAACTTCCTTCTAAATATCCAATCAGATTAGAGGTTACAGGATGCTATGTTTTTTCCACCGCACCCTTTAAAGTTTTTATTTTTATAACTATTTTATTTTCAAATTCATTCAGCATTATAATGGTCAAGCTATTTGATTTATATCATTTTCTTATATCAAAATTTATTACCTAGTAATAATGAATAAAATTTAAAATTGTATTTTATAACTAATATGCTTCAATCCTATCTTTTCTAGGTTTGGTGGAATAACAACGGCTGGCATGCTTTACCTACGTACATAAGTGTGATGAATAACATGTTGTACCGAGCCAATGTGAATTCATCTCAGCTTAGTTCATATGGAATCACTGCTTACAACCACCCACTCAACTATACACAAGTACAGCTGAATGAAAAAGCTTTGTAAGTCTCTTGTCTGTTTGTCTCTGTACCTTTGTCTTTGTCTCTCAACCCAACTTTATAAATGGCTACCGGCATACACTGGGAAGCAGTGGAGGCTCCAGTTTAAGATTAAGGCGGGCATTTTCCCCCATCAGACAGGCCTGGGCACCCCTGTCGTCTGATGCCACGGCAAGATCGCCGGAAAAAAATAATTTGGCAATCAAAATGACATTATTTTGATAGTCAATCCCTAATATTATGGTCTAAAACACAATTTGGTCATACACTAAGCCATAAAAACTCTCCCCATGAACCTTACCAGAGATTTTTATCCCTGATTAAGGGTTAGTTAGCTTCTTGGTTTGGACCTCTCTGGTGGACATGTCAGCCCCCCCCCCCCATAGCTTTGTACAGTTTGGCCATAAGTAGGAAAAAGAGGAACTTTCACCTGTGAGCCCAGAGCTTCAATTTGTGATTTTTTTTTGTTTTCTCTTAAAGGCTTCGTAGCTCGATTGAAGTTGCAGTAGCAACATTTGTTGTGTTTGCAATGGCGTTTATTCCATCCAGTTTCATTGTGTTCTTGATTGGTGAGAGGACAAGTAAAGCCAAGCACCTTCAGATGGTCAGCGGGATCAATCCCACCATCTACTGGGTAGCCAACTTCTGTTGGGATCTGGTGAGTCCATATTATCTTATCCTTCTTTAAAATATTCTGTCTGTCAAAAGATCTTGAAAAATGTAAAAAGTCAATCAAATTTAAATACTAAAGTGCTCATTTATAAAGCCGCAATCATACTGGACCTTTACCTTGACCGTAGGTAAAATTCCAATGGGTCAATATTACGCTGTCCGCACTAGGATTTTTTGAGTCGGTTAGTTTTATTGCAAGAAACTGAGCTCTGAAACTCAACTACTATTGAGGGCACTAATCTGTCGTATCGTCCATTGAGTAGTGCTCAAAGTTTAACCAATATGCATGTTCGCATTGGACTAACCAGCGTATCGGTTAGTTTCACCTAAAAATGTCTAGTGCGATTGCGGCTTAAGGTATCAACTTCCAATGATACACATAAGAAACAAATGAGTTACAGTAGTTGCTGATTTACTGACTACAGACATCCTGAAATTCATCACTAGTGAATTTATAAGTGTTATATGCAATATGTTTATATGCTTAAGTGAATGACCGATATAAGCCAGATTCCTAATGGAACTTACCCGTGAAAAATAATGGAATTGTCTAACCCAAAAATAACTTTCTTTAAATATTATACTATAAAGTAAACAACTCAAATATTTAAATTAGCTCAACAAAGGCAGTAACATCTTTCAGCATACACTAACAAATTTTCATGTCCATCTCAACAAACATTAGTTCATGGAGTTTAATAACATGAATGTTAATATTAAATCATGTCATTAACTGTGTCTTATAGGTGAACTATATTATACCAGCTTGTCTTGTGATCTGTGTATTCCTCATCTTTCAACAAGACTCATATGTTGGACCCCATAATCTACCATGCCTTATTTTGCTTCTAATATTATATGGGTAAGTAGATAGTCTAGTTCATGACTACTTAGCCAAAAACACAGACCATTGTTCCTTAGGAATATCACTAAAAAAATATCCTCATTCCCTTAGGTAAGATAGTATACAGATTATTTATTTAAAGATTTATTATTTAGGAGAATCTTGAATTATACTCATATCAACAATTATAGGCTTTGGTGCAAGGGAATTATAGTTTTGCTGCAGCAAGAGAAGAAAGACGTTTACCACTATGAACCTGCAGTATTCTAGGGACATATAACCTGAGAGTGTTTGACTCTTTTTTGACATAAAAGAAAATTGTAGTGTGATGGATGAAGAGAAATAATTAAAATTATCAATTTTACTTTCTACAGCATTATGAAATAATATTCTTAAATTGTTTAGCCTACTTGTCTCTTGATTGGAAAGAAAGATATACCAGTTATTATTTAGTATTTTTCTGTCTTTTTTTCTTTTCTAGTTGGGCTATCACTCCACTCATGTACCCTGCCACCTTCGTCTTCAGTGTTCCAAGTACTGCTTACGTTGCTCTGGCTTCTGCTAATATTGTCATCGGTATCGTCACGATGTCCGCCACATTCATCCTAGAATTTTTATCGGAGGATGAGGTGAGATCACGATAGGAATAGACCTTTCCACTAAGCCCCACCCCTTGAATATTATTGCTAAGGTCCAAAGAAACAGCTGTGTAAAAGCATGCACACACATGCATGTGTTGGACAACAGGTGTGTTTGTTGCACACGCACATATTCCTGGCCCTGTTCTGATTAGTCAGTTGTTAAGTTTGATTGACACTCTGGAAAGGCTTAATATTCCTTTATTCTAAAGTGCCAATTAGATTTTTTCAAGTAATGATTTTGTGTAAGCTTTACAATCATCTTAGATCAGCTATAAGATTGCGTATGAGGCATGCCAGGGCAAAATGGCTAAGTTGTCGCACAAGCCAGTATTGAGTAAATGAGCTATCAAATATGAGAGATCAAAAAATGGCCTAAAATTAATTTTTTTAAATCACTATAAATCAACAGTTTTTATATCCAATTAATGATGTCCCAAAATCTTAGTTCTGGAGTTGGTCAACAAAGCATTTATTTAACATTATTTTGGTAGTTGCTACTAACAATGTATGCGCAAATAACATTGGAAGACAATCACTCAAAATCATTTATATTGTACTTTCACTTCCCAATAACTAAGGCTTGAAATGTCCAATTTCAATTAATGACCCCTCATTTTAAAGATTACCTACTCAAGTATCTCTGAAAATGTATCTGAAAATACCAAAAACTTGAATTTAAATTATTGTCACAGCATGTCTCATTTATCCACATTGATTTATCACACCCAAAACTAAGTGTTTTCTCACATGACACATGGAAGCAGTTATGCGCAATTCTTGGGTTTTTTAACTGTCATTGATTTGTTTTTGTTTTTGTTTTTTGTATAGCACCTAACAAATGTAAACAACATGCTCAAGATATTGTTCCTAGTGTTTCCACAATATTGTCTTGGAAGAGGGTTAATCGACATGGCAACAAACCAACTCTATGCAGATACATTCTCAAAATATAGTAAGTGCTGACATAGTAGATATAGTTTTTTAATTGTACAGTAAAATTGTGTAATTTTTACATTATTTTCCCTAAGACTCAATTATGACTTCACTGATAAAAGCATCACATTATTATATTTATTTAAGAGGGTGACCTAGGATATGCTGGAAGGTCACCCTCTATAAATATGGTTAAAACAAAAAATAAGATTGGAGTGCTCAGGGCACCACCACAGTGCATAATGCCACCACAATGTAGAGCACCTCCACAGTGTGCAATGGCTACCACACTAGTCCATCAGCCATTAAATATTTTTCATTTTTCTTTATTGTAGCTGGTTTTTATGAGTTTAGCAGCCCACTTAACTGGGAGAAAGTTGGTCGCAATCTATTTGCATTGTTACTTGAAGGTTTCATCTTCTTTGCACTCACCCTACTCATACAATACAAGTTTTTTGTCAGACCAAGGTAAGATAAATTTAAAGAAGAAAATGTATTTCAATGTAAAAGTTGCAGTGTAGATACAGAAATATGATTGCATTGAATGTGTAGCTTGGTTATAAGCACATTGACTGCCAGACCTTTTTTTTTAGGTTTTGTCCCATGTGCCAAAACAAGTATGTATTTACCAACATACTTTCTTGAAATCTTATCAAGTCACATATCATCAAAACAGTGTGCCTAATTAATTTGTGGGAAAATATTAGAGTGGGCAATTGGCAATGGATCAGTACTTTATATTTACTCTGTCAAGTGCAAGTTTTCTTATCCACTTTTTGCATGGGTTGGTATAATGTTCAGAGGCGCTACCACTAGTGCAATCTTTTGTACTCCCGGCAACATAACACAACAAACATACATATTTTATTTGTACGTTCTCGTCTAGCTGTATTTTCCCCGAACTATCAGCCGTTAAGTCTGTGGTTCTACAGTGTATAATCAATCAATCAATCAAGCTTTTATTTCGGAAACACTAGTCCATACAACAGAAAGATCAACCCCGACCTTACAAGGTCATTTAACAAAGGAATCCACAGTACAGATAAAAAGAGAAAGGTAAGTCATCGCAGCATCGCAGGATCTCCATCATTCTATGATGGAGTCTTGATGACCATAAAGCAGACACTACAACTCATGAAATTAGTTCATTAGTACTTACTGACATTCTTTGCAATAAATAATACTGAAGTTATAAACACTAGAATGTTACCTCGGTTTTGACGAGTATAATTCCTAACGCCCTCAGCAACACTGTGGGACGATGTATACTCATCGCTGGCAGCGAACATGTTAGGATGTTTCCAAATACAGGGTCCTGGGCTCAAATTTTGAGCCTGATCCTCGTAATGTGGAAACTTCACATTATTCAATTTATTTAAGAAGGCCCTCGGTATAATATTTAAAGATAAAAACAATAAAGTACCAAACTGGCAAATTTAATTCCATTGTAGTGCAAAAAGGGTTACCTCCTATAAATATGGTTGATAATGTGAAAATTATTATTATATTATTACGTGAATCTTTCAGACACATTGAGCCTCCAAAGAATATAAGAGAGGAACCAGAGGATGAGGATGTTGCAAGAGAAAGGCAGAGGGTCCTCTCTGGTAGAGCTTCTACTGATCTCATGAGGCTGGAGAACCTCACTAAGGTATTGACAAATTTCAGAATGCAACATAATGTGTATATAAATATCCACTATATATTTATTGCATTATATTATATTTTGATTATTAGTGTATTATAATATAACTAGCCACTTCAGCAGGCCCTGTGCTTAGGAGTGGGTTCACCCATGGTTTGTATTTGAAAGAATGTATAACCTGGTATTACCACCATAAGTATTAGGTGTAAAGAAACAGAAGCTGTTTATTCATCCATATGTTTTAAATTAATAATTGAAGCCATTTTTGCTTTTAGAAATTGGCTTCAAGGCCTGTGGTCCCTCGGGCAGGTTTCTTTTTAGTGAATAATGGTTCCGTCAAGTCATTTTCCAACATTATTCTATTGTCATATCATTATTCTATATTTCAATATATATTATGTTGTTTTTGTTTTTGTAATAATTTTGTAATGATATTTGAAAAAAGACAATAGGTGTTAATGGATTTTTATGTTTTGTTTCTACTTACAAGGTGTATCGTACATCAAGAGGTCTGAACCTTGCTGTTGATGGTATAACCTTCGGAATTCCAAAAGGAGAGGTAAATTATTTTAATATGTTGAAATTAAATACATTTTTGAAAGGAAGGTATTGATGCCATTGGGAATCAAAAGTTGTTAGCTTTTTACAAACTAACCATTATCAGCCATCTTATCTAGCACTGGTGTCACCTTCACTCACCATTTTCATTATCATTGCAAAAGAAAGATTTAAATAAATTAATAAAAACATTTACTATTTATATTTCATATCTAGTGTTTTGGTTTGCTGGGTGTGAATGGAGCAGGAAAGACTACAACCTTCAAAATGCTAACAGGGGACACCAACGTAACATGTGGTACTGCATATGTCAATTCCTATAGCATACTAACTGATATGGTCAAAGTAAATCAAAATATGGGATACTGCCCCCAGTTTGATGCACTGGACTCATTGCTCACTGGCAGGGAGCATTTGGAATTCTATGCAAGGTTACGTGGTGTTCCTGAAGAAGATATTAAGAAGGTAAATAGTGATTTCTTTCTACCTCTGTCACTAAACAGTCAAGTAAAATGTCTAATATAGAATGGAGAAATAATTATAGCATCTCAAATTTATATGCCATTATGAATTAAAACATTAATGATAGGTGTGCAAGAGTGTTCCCCCTCGCCCCAATTAAGTTTTTCATCTAATTTTATTATCAAGAATTTGTTCGTGGCAACACAGCTTTGAACAGAACTCAGGAAGGTGATTGATCACGGTACTTGTAAAGACTTGCTAAAATGCTTATTTTTTTTTGTAAGATTAAGTATCTTAAGATTGGCATTGATCCATACTGATATATTGACCAGTTCAGAATTGATTGTGTTTAAAATAAGAGCAGATGGATCACAGAGTGTGCAAAATATAGCAGTAGTGGAAAGATTAAGTGTCATAAGATTTTATTATTATTTAATATATATTATCATGGGTTGTTTTTTTCATTAAATGTGTAAATAGAGAATTGGAATTCAGTTTTTTTAAATAAATGCTAACAAATTGATCACTTTATTTTCAGGAGGCAGAGAATGGAATCAAGAGACTGGGTCTTGTACAGTATGCAGACAGATCAGCTGGAAGCTACAGCGGTGGCAACAAACGCAAGCTCTCCACAGCAATTGCCCTGATAGGCAACCCTGCCATTGTGTTCTTGGATGAGCCGACGACTGGCATGGACCCAAAAGCACGCCGTTTTCTATGGAACTGCATCACAAGCATGGTAAAGGAAGGGCGTTCTGTTATCCTGACATCTCATAGTATGGAGGAGTGCGAGGCATTGTGTACCCGTATAGCTATCATGGTCAATGGTAGATTTAAATGCTTGGGAAACATACAACATCTCAAGAACAAGTAAGAATCGTTTCCAGATTATTTTGGGTTCATTTAAACAACAGCTGCCATTGACACGTTGCCATTCAAACCATGTAACAATGGCACTCTTGGTGGCAATTGGCCAGAACCCAATTATTTATAATCTTATCATGTTTTGTTGAAAAAAAACCAGACCATTTTTTAAAAAATCTACATTTATTTACACAGTGCACACACATGCAAACAAGACCAACAAATGATATTTAGACATAATGCAATTGTGTCTGGAGTAGCCAAATAAGCTCAAAGGGCTTTAAGCCTGACTCCACCAGACAAAAAAAAATGAAAAGTAATTAGTTCCAGGATCGTAGACAAGACAAAACAAAATGGAACAAACACAAAGGGAACAACAACAAAAGGTACAAGGACAAAAAGTATTAAATACATTACAGAAATTTGAACTTTATAAAGAATGAATTTAATAGTAAATTATAAAATACAAATATGATTTCTTCTCAGATTTGGAGATGGTTACACAATTACCATACGAGTAGGTGGACACCAGCCTCAACTAAGGCCAGTGATTGACTTCATGAGTCATACATTTCCACATGCCAACCTCAAGGAATACCATCACAACATGATGGAGTTCCAGATCCCCTCACCAAAGACGTTCCTCTCAAAACTCTTTGGCCAACTCGAAGCGTACAAGCAACGACTGAACATAGAAGATTACTCTGTTAGTCAAACAACTCTGGACCAGGTAATGAGGAATTGCCCCTTCCGCCAAGCTTAACCCACTTGGTATTGTTGCTAGGGTCCTACTAAACAGTGTAACCGTACTTACACATGTGCAGTTCATTCTATTATGTATATTTCCTGGTTTCATCATGTAGAGGGCCCCTGAATATCAGCCTAGCTGGAACGGTCACCCTCAATAACGGTTGTTGAAATAAAAACAAATGTGCATTTGTGGGAAAAATGTGTATTCCTAACCCTATTGCAATTGTCATTGGCTAAGATTGTTTATTTGTGAATAATGACCTGGATAAACAAAATAGAACACCCCTTCTAATAAAATAGAATAGACCAATCCAGGGCACCATGACTAAGATTGACACTCTGGGCTGCCAACATTCTTGTCAAAAATGTTAATAGGATTTTACTTTATTATTAATTTGTAATAGTGTTTCCCTTAATTTTTTAAAAATTATTTTTAAACCATTTAAAAAAAAAATAGAATAATATTGTATTAATTTTATTCTGATATATTACATTGTGATAATAATTGTTTTATCATTTTCACAATTTCTCTTCACCAAGGTGTTCATATCATTTGCTAAGCAACAGAAGACAGGAGATGAATTAGCATTTAATGAAGATGATACAGCAGACGATCCTGTTTCTAATCAAATTCAGCTTACCTCAGGTAAGGCCATCCTCATTCTTCCCCTGAAGACAGTTAGAGTGCTGTATACTAACTGATAAACTTACGTTTGGCTCTGGATTCACTTTTTGTGTAATGCTATGCTAGCCAGTCATGTCTCAGGCTTTTCATCAATAATTTTTAGGTGTGGTTCTATGAAGTTATGTGTAAAAGTGTTACGACTTCTCTGTAGGAAAGTTTACAATACTAGTACATTCTTATGTTAATTTGCTCAGTTTAACAGTTAGCGATTGTACGCTGTTTTTGGAAATAACAAGCATTGTATTGGTTTAATTTTTTTCATTCAGGTGGTGTACGATTCCATAATAGACAGGTATCTGTGGAGGAGAATTACGGTGGATATTCCAACCCCATATACAGCCGTGCTGTACCTGAAGCAGCAACAACTGCTGAGGCACCTCGTAACCAGCATGGCTTCAGTAACCCAATGTTCCATGTTGCCAATGCATCCAGTAACTCATCTCAGTGTTAGTATACACAGCCTGGAATAAATAGTACAACGATCGTGTGAGAGGCTCAAATACTTCAGGGAATGACAAAGTCTTCTTTCTAAATTGTGGAGGGAAGAGTATACATGAGTAATTTTTGAGATTGAGACCTTTTTATAGAAAATCTTTCATTTTTTATGTTTTTGATATGGTAAGAATGAGAAGTGGAGCAACAGGGTATCTTTTGTGAGATTTTTCAAACAATATAGAATGCAGTGTGTCTTAAGACATGGCTTTGTAAATTTTGATATGACAGTGTTAGGCTTGGCTTTGTTTATTTTTGTTTATCATTTGAAACCTGTGCAGGTTTATGCCTTAGACAGTGCAATTACATACTAGTTTGTGCACATTATATTTAGTTTAGAGATTAAAGATAATTTTATGGAGGTTGAACAATTTTATTGGTAAATATATCTAGGAAATGTGTGCTTAATACTTAAAATATGCAAACCTTTTTAGTGAAAATTTTATAATCTTAATAAATTTTAAACAAATTATGTTTTTTTTATATATATATATATATAAATTTGGGGAAACACTCCTAAATTCTTCATATTTAGGCTTCAGCATAAATAAAAAATACATTAAAATTATAGGTAGGAGACATTGTTTGAATGCCTACTAGATGACTTGTTCAACGTAGTGTTATAAAACACCAAAGTATTTCCAATGGGGTCCAGAATCCAGAATTGTTACACTATACTATACAAAATATATACAGATGTGATCCAAATATATCAGTGGGTGTAATAAAATATATAGTATTATAATTTAGGACATTTTCAAACATAGGGGAAAAGGTTGCCAAGAGGTGAAAGAAAAGATTACAACAAAATAGGCCAACATGTTTTGATTTGCTTTGGTGAGAGTTACAGATTATAAATATTGGGGAACTGTAAATTTAGTCACTCAATCTCTTGTAATACTAGCGGTTTTTACCTGAAATAAACATGTAAAGCATTGAAGTTTCTTAAGCCAGTACAATATAATAATACAAATAGAGGATTGATTGATATTAGGTACTCACAACACTACCAAATTTTGTTTATTTATTTTGTTATTTTGTCATTCCAAATTTTTGGCTGGGCCACTGGAAAACCCACAATGGGCAACCAATGTGTCACTAAGCCTCAATTTATTTAGGATACATGGATTTATTTGGTGTAAACACCAAGGATAACCCACAAAAGTCTGAATAAGTCTTATTTCCAGTGGGGTTCTACTGGTGGTCATTGGCAGTACACCGGGAGACAATCCCCTACTCTTTTCAGAAGAGTGTACAACCAAATGATAAGAATCAAATTAAAAACTGATGGGGTCTTTAGAAAACAGTAAGCCCCATTACACAGTAGGATCCAAATTTTGCAGTCTTTCAACTTTTATTTTGTTTATTTTATTCTGTTTAATTCCATCTAATTCATAATAGTAGGTGCCAGCAAATGATGAAGAAAAATAACACTCCAGGTTCGTCCACAATTACATATAAATTAAAATATAATTTTAAAGTAAGTGAATGTTTAACAGAAGTAACAACTCAGTAGTTACAAGAATAAAAGTATAAGTCGGTGTTTATTAGATTTTATTTTTCATATTCACTTTGTGTTTGTAAAAGCTGGCAGGTATATAAGCATGATAGCACCCCTATGTAAACTGTTGAGACTAAAAGTAATAGGTGTATAAAATTAGATGTATAAATTCCTTCCAGTTGTAGATCAAATATATTCCATATTGTAATGCAGCTAATGTTTCCATTCCAAATATTAGTAAATATAGAACATCATTGTTTAGCAGTATAATATTAGTATAGATCCAAAACCAGGGTTGCTTAAGGGAGGTGGGGTTGATTGTGGACGGGGTAGTGGGGTGGGGTTCTATAGTTAGGTGGGTGGTCAGGGCACATAGTATCCTGGAGGTGAAGCATTATAGCAATTGCCCAACACCTCTGCCCCATCCCCCCTCATCCTCAGGCATGTTAGTAGTTAAGTTTAATTGATTGGACAT
Source organism: Anneissia japonica (assembly GCF_011630105.1). Classification (NCBI taxonomy): domain Eukaryota; kingdom Metazoa; phylum Echinodermata; class Crinoidea; order Comatulida; family Comatulidae; genus Anneissia; species Anneissia japonica. Next base: position 719,229 of record NW_022736945.1, on the reverse strand, counting down.
TTGACTTCATGACATTTCCTATTAACTGTTGTGTCCTTACTTTTTCCTTATTTCAAAGCTATTTATAGCATTGACACTCAATCATGATGCATAGGTGAAGGAAAATTATTATTAAGTATGTTTTACAGCCTTGATTAATTAAATCCAAATTCTGAAATATTCTGTCTACTTATGTTCTGCCCAGATTATCTGTTGTATACCCATATATGGTCATGATTGATGTCATCATGACCATATTTAGGCAAATATTTTTTTTCCCAATTAAAATTTGATAGCCTGGGCAGGCTTTAAACCCTTCTATAAAAACATGGGGGTCTACAAACATTTTAAATATCATAATATAGCGTCTTCTGGTGACTAGATCACAGTTTCATGTATTGATATTTTATATTTTATTCACTTTTCAGTTTTCATTTATATGATGAGAAAGAAACATTTTATTGAAAGGCCATTACATGGCATATATTTTTGAGAAGAAAGAATATAAATATATTTTTTAAGAAAGGCACTTTTTTTTTTTTTTGCACCAGTCTTCACCTAGATAAACCAACAATAAATTCCGTGCTATGTAAATGTTGGTCTTGCATTGCAACTGGGTCAATATATTTTTGGCAGTACTGTATTCTATAATACATGTTCCTGTCTAATGGGGAAAGGAATACAGAATGAGAAAGATACCTTGGGATGGGTGATTCTATTATCTTCTAGGGGGTGTTCAAATTGGAGGTAAAATTGGTAACTGTCGGTGTATCTAGGTGAAATATCTCATTCAGATTATCATTAACATTAATTATTGTGGTTTTATTCATATTAACTGTGGTTGTTTCTAATAGATCACATTAATTTTAGTATATAGAGAAAGTATTAATATACTAATAGATAGAATAATGTATTGATTATAACATAGTAATACCATTTTGATGCGAGTTTAGAACAGTATTTCACTCTCACATAATGTAAGTTAGGAAAAAGAAATACTGTACATACAGGTCTTCAATCATCCAATCCTTAAAATAATAGTTCTTTAATTGTTATTAAACTTTGGGCCAAACTTCTTGTAATCTTTCTTCAATAAATGAATAAATATTTGTACAGTACATCAGCAATATAATGGGAATAGTCTATTAACCACCCAGGATTGCCTGGTACTGTAGGTTAAACTGTCAGTGCACAGATTACTACCTGTACTATTACAGAATACCCCCAGGGAACTAGTATCAGTGACATATCTATGGGGGGGAGGGGGTGGTTGAGGTACTCCACAAAAATGGATTCAAGTGCCCCAAAATGAAAGGTTGATAAAAAAAATTCACAAGTAGTTGGAAATCCCTTCATATCACTTTACTTTTCCAGCTAATTCCCCTCACTTAATCATCATAAGCACACCCCTCCCCCTTCAAATTAGCCTTCCCCACAATGCCAGTACTCCAAGATACACCATTGGCTAGATTTGTTCTATACAAATTTGGTTTCAATGACGGTGGTTTGTAAGACCTTGATTATACACAAAGTGACACTACAAACATTAAAAATTTACAGTATTATTATATGATATTTCCTGTTAGTAATTCCAGAACAATTTGTGCATGTGAAAAGGGTGTAAGTCGTAAATTATAGCTTTATAATACTCAGTTATTTGCTTGTTTTTAAATAATGACACATAATGCTCCGTCGTTTTCTTTATAGTATATTTTGTATTAGGTAGCAATGAAAAATACACAGTTTTTAGTATGTGATGTAACATTTACTGTTGCAATAAAAGATTAGAGTTTTGATGTTGAATTTTTTCCTGTCATGAATAGTATTCAAAATTGATTCCATGGAAGTAGGCCATATATAAGTATGGATGGAGTTAAGTTATTATAGCTTGTTGTGAAGATGCCTGTCATGGACTTTTACCACTACAAAAACATCTCCACTTTCTAAGCATCATAAACATAGTTTACAAAAAAATCAAGACATAAAAAAAAAGAAAGAACAGTCTTTTTTTTTTATGTCTTGATTTTTTTTTTTGTTCAAATCACATCAGACACCTGAAAACCACTTACAGGTATGTGGTTACTTAATTACTAAATTTATATTCCATTAAATGCTTCCATCTAGGGCTGAAACATAGCCTCAGCCACTTCAAAACTTATCAACAATGCAAGGTGGGGTATCTAAGCATGACCGCCTGAGATTGGACAGTGTCTGGTTATTATTGATGTCATATTGTAGAGTTCATTGTGTCTTTACTAGGTTCGTAGAGATCGTTTGAGCCTGAATAGAAACAAATAGTTCAACAAATATGCATCTTTATTGGCCTAATTTCTCTGTGGAAACCAACTAACATGTTACCCTGGTTACTGATGGGAATATCTGAACACAGCCAACACACACAAACTGCAGTATTTTGTGGAATTTATTAATATTGACACAGTTTACAAACTTTTGCATTGATCATTGCTTGATAACTTAACATTCCTTAATAATTTGCTTTCAAAGTCAGTCTTTTATGAGCTACATACATCCATCTATGCCTATTAAAATTAAACATCCAAGGCTCTTCATCTTGCTGTGATTCAAAGGGGCAGCTGGTCCAAGCACACCCCCCCCCCTCCTGTATTTTTTAGAAATGAAAAAAAGAGAGAGTGCCATTTAGGTGCCATAACATTTCTTACCATGGTGGGGCTGAGGTGGTATCGACACCCTGTCTGTGAAAGTCCTACCCTCAGCTCTCTATTTCGAATTTCGGGATCCACCAAATTTTCTGTGATTGTGTCATAAAGACCATATTTTATGCGCTATCAACTTAATGACTTCTTTTAATATCAAATAATTTTTCATAACATCCTAAGTTGCATTAACATACAAGATTTAATCTGATACAAAATGTCATGCATACAGTATCTATAGACAAGTATCCATCTATGATCTGTTTACTTTGTTTTTAACTTTATTCATTCAACTTTTAACTAGTCATGGAAGGGCATAAACAGTGAATGAATGTTCCTCTAAAATGTCAGCCTCCTCTACAGAAAAGAGAGTGAATATAATAATAAAAAACTACTAGCACACCGACCAGGCAGTGTAGATAATTTACATTCTTAACATCCGTAACCCGTTTTCTATGAGCACATTTAATATTACTTGAGAGAATAGTTAATTTAATCAACAATTATACTGTGATTTCATGAATGTTTTTATCCAATACACCATTTACATACGTATTACTCCATATCTGGTATCGTTTCCTTCTTTCTGTTGAGATACTATATTCAAACACTTGGCAAGAACCTAAAAAAGGGAGAAAATTTAGAATTTTAGCACATTGAGCAACATTTAAATATGTAATTATTTTAATTATTCATATTTATTTAAGCAAGTAGTATAGTCATATTCTGTATACATAAGAAGGATTAATGATATATATTTTAAGATGGCCTGCAGAAGATTACTGCACAGTTTGCACTGGTGGCCCAATGGGAATGTCATGACTGAATTATAATCATTAATAATATTATTTATAACCATTATTAACCACTATTTATACAGTCAATTACACTATTAATATTTTATTAATCATCTCATCTCAATATGAAAGTATAGTATTATTGCTATCATTTATTTGGGAGAGGTTGGCACAGCGGTTGTGTTTCGGTCTCTCAACCTCAAGGGTGTGGGTTCGAACCTTCGCTGTGCATTTCGCTTGTGTTCTTGGACAAGGCACTTTACCTACGTTTGTCTCTCTCCTCCCAAGAGTATAAATGGGTACCCGAAGGTTCACTACTGGGGAGGAGAAAGGCGACGTGGAAAGGAACTGGCCACCCAACAGTACCATACAATATCAAGGCTTAGTATGATGGGCTAACAGCTCATTCCCCTGCAGGGACTACCTTTACCTTACTATCATTATTATTAATAAATTTATAATGATGGGAAAAAAAAACTATGTGCTTATATTTCTAATCATTTTATAGCATTATAATTGTCGATTGAAAGTTTGAATGTTGCATAAATAATTAGTGTAATCTATCCATGTAGGTCAGCGGTGGTTCCAGAAATTTGCTGACAGGGTCTGACATGTTAAAGCACAGGATTCAAACCAAGGGGCCGACTAGAGCCTTAGTCAAGGTCCTGGAATAAAAATCCCTGGTAGGTATTATGGGGAGAATTTTTATGGCTTAATATGGCCCAAAATAGTGCTTTTAGACTACAATATTAGAAACTGGCAAATCAAAATAACGTGGGTAATGGATGGATTGATAAGCAAATTTATATTCTTAGTCCGACGACCTTGTCATGGTATTGGCTAACAGATGATCGGAGAAAATTGCACCACTACCACCCCCCCCCC
>NW_022736945.1:702569-714885 GCF_011630105.1 Anneissia japonica | reverse complement strand
CCGATTCCCCCGCTGGTGTGACCACTGTGTAGAGTATGGTAAATGAGCTCACATTTCTTGTGTCCTTTGGTAGGATTATGCCATCATCATTAAGTCTTGACGAAGAGTAAAATGCAGACATCTTCTGCTGAACCAAGCCAGCTGTTTCTGATGAAAATTTTTCTTTGTCTTCGCTCGTTATTAGATCTCCCTTTTTCGACAATTTGTCCTGAAATACAGTAATAGAAACAATCATATTTAAACAGCAAGAATGCCAAAGCTTAGTACAATGGGCTAACAGCTCATTCCCATATGTAATTCGGTAATGATTATGGGACTATTACAGACTATTACTTGTACAGTAGTTATTAGTGTGTTATCTTATTTTAATATTTATTATATTATATTTCAGTGGCGGATTCAAGGGGGACCCAGCTGGCCCGGGCCCCCCTAAATTTTTCAATATTGTAAAACATTTGAGAAAAAAAGAAAATTACATTCAAATATTAAGTCTGAGAGCGCTATTTCCGGCATTCTAGAGGTGACAATTGTAAATTTTCTTACCTCAGACCCAACCATAGTAAGGCTGAGGTGGTATAGACCCTCAATCTGTCAAAGTCCCTCCTTAGGCCCCCTCTATTTCAAATTCCTGGATCTGCCACTGTATTTGTTGTAAAAAAAATAATCCAGGAAATTTTGATTTACCTTTATCAAAGCATTGGTGACATCATTTTGGTTTGCCAATCCAATCTGTGCATTTGGCCAGAGAAAATGAAATCTGGGATCGAATGACCTTCCACACTACAGTAGAATATAAACATGAAATACAATTTTACAGAATATAACACCAAACCAATTTAAAATGACCCTTAATTAACAATACTTTTTAGTTGGCTTATTTTTAATTATTAATATTTTATTCATTCATCCTGTGATTTAAATTATAAAATCATGAAATACCATGGCAAAACTGCTCAGTCCGAAACTTCCACCGACAACCACCGATATCTTTGGAACTGCTGCACATGCCACAACAGCAACCATTTTGGCCCGTGCGCGAAGGAGGTCACCCAGAGACTCACTGTCCAGCTTGCCATCGATCTCTGGATCTTCCGGAATAGTATTTTGCAAAAATATGATGGGTATTTTCCGTTGACAACAGATTTCTACGAAGTGGGCACCTTTTAGAGCGCCCTCATAGCTCAAGTGTCCATTGTTAGCGATCATTCCAACCAAAGTTCTAGTAAAATGAAGAATAACAGATGAAAATTTCTTGGATTGAATTAATCTTACAGAAATGTTTATTGAAAGTAGAATTGTTGGATCCAGAGGGTTGTAAAAGGGGTGCTAAAATAGGAACACACCAAACCCAAACCCAATCCTTGATTGACACATCTCATTTATTTATTTTTATTACACCGGATACTGTCCTGAAAACTCCAAAAATAAGATGTGCATATTTCTTCCTAATTTATATAAATTTAAGCATTTACAGTAACCATCCCATAAAATTATATTTTTATTTTCTCCTCTGTTTGGATGTTTTTGGCAAAACTAGTTACTAAGTAAGAAAAAAAATTATATTTTTATTTTTTTCCGCCCTCCTCTGACGATCTTTAAAAAAAAAATTCACAAAACAAGGTATAAAAAAAAGTCTCACTTTATTTGACAAAAACATGTGACATACCTAAATATGGTCATGATGACATCACATCATGACCATACATAGGCACACTATGACTATATATGGGCACATCATGGATATATGGGCATACAACAGTAATTTGATATAGTGGACAGAGCTTAAGAGTTTATTATTTGATTACATAACAAAATGTACTCACCCTTGAATAGTGGCAAAACCAGTTACTAATGCTGGCCCAAACTTTTGTTTAAACTCCTGAAACTTACTACCATCTACTATCCTTGCAAGAATCTAAAAATAATAATTTTTCTTAGTTATTTTTTAGTCTGTTTAACATGAATTTTATCATTGTGCGCAAACTGCAAACATAAAGGTCACATCATTTCTCCCAATGCCACAACCTAAAAATGAATACCACAGGAAATGCAATAGCTCCCAGGAGGCTCCTTTGATGCATGTCACTGACAAGAGCAAAGTGGGCAGGTCGGGTGTTGCTCAAAGTGCTTCGAAAGATGTCCAGAGGAAAAGTCCCCAAAAAATATGACAATTTAGGGGTTTCAAAGGCTTATCCAATTGATTATATAGATAAATAAAGTTACTAATATGTAGAAAATATTTTTTTCACCCCGACAACTTGTGGTTTTTCTCCCAAAGAGGGGGCCCTGGCCCCAACCCACTCCCCCAACTGACGCCACCCCTGCTTTTATGAGACAACTAAATGAATGTAATTGAATGCACTGATTACTAGCTGTAACATTATGGAATTTGTTGCATGAGTGTTTGATGCATTGGCCAGATAATTAGTGCATAGGCCTCTACTGGCAGGGGAAAATGATTTTTTTTTAACTTGGCCTTGTTTGATCAAGCAAGTCAGTGCCAGCAAAAATTGCATATCTGAGTCATAACAGAGAAAAATATACATCAGCACTTTCTTACCTTGTAAGGATTATAATCTTGGTCATAACAGTGTCGAGGTGCTAGCCCAGGCAGGTCACTTGCCGGAAAGATAGGTTCAACAAAGTGTTTAAGGTCATCAGGATAGGGCTCATTTAGAGTTTCTATTATATTTCTTCCTACTTCAAAAGCTTCATGTTCCGTTTCTGCAAAATGATCAGCAACTCCGCTTACACTGAAAAGGTCATGTAAAACTTCCTGCATAAATTATGCAAATGATTTATGGAAAGCAAGTTTTTTTAATAAAATATAAGGCCTAAATTAAGAGCCATATTAATTTTAGCTGGTTTTGTTTTACCACAAATGTTGCAAATTTTATATTGTCCACCTTAATAAAAACAATAAATTTTCTCAACTTATTTTCAAATTATTAACATTCAATTTGGCAATTGCTACAATTGTTCCCCATAAGAGTGATTTTAAGGGTCTACACACATAATATAGGAGTACTGTATTACTTAATCATCTGGGTATTACATAAATATAGTAAGTAGAAATAGAAATAGAAATTCATATATCATACTTACATTTTTTTTTGTCCACATTGCCAAATTTTATTTGACAAAAACGGCAAATCATGACTATGTGCGTAACAGTTTTTTGTCAAATAAAATTTGATAGTCTGGACAGGGCTTTATGAAGTATATTTTTACTAAAAGTATGATATTCAAATGAAGACATTTTTTTAATCAATATATAAAAGACAATCCACCTGCAATGCACAGTGGCTCCACCTAGCTCCTCTGCGGACACCCTCTCGCCGATAGCCGCATGCACAAGTGGCGGTCCTCCTAGAAAGATGGTACCAATACGATGCACCATCACTGCTTCATCTGCCATACTAGGGACATACGCACCACCTGCTGTGCAAGAACCACAAACAATTGCCACCTGCCACAAAAATTATGTTAATTATTTATTCTGCTTTGCAGGATTTGAAATGGCAGAGATCAATAAAGAATAATAAAATGGGCACAGTTAAATAAAAGTGAGTGCTATTTTAACAGCTGAACTGTTGTTTTTTATGTGATGAGCAATGCTGGCTTCACCGGCAGATTTTTTAATTGGATTTTAATTAATCTCCCTCTTCTACTTCATTTACCACGAACACTCCTGTTCCAAATACATGAGCATGAAGTTGCATACCCTGGTCATAAACTATCAAGAGAAATGAGGTAAGGGCGAAGTATAATAATGTTAGATTATGGATGTGTTTTATGCCTCATTCCATTCATCTGTTTAATTTGTACCGTTCCTCCCGGCTTGGTTTGCTTGTTTGTTTTGTGCTTTGTTTTTGTTGTTTATAATTTCTGAAGGTTGTTATTTTTGTTATTTAAGATTATTTTTGTTATTTAAGATTAATTTAATGTTTAAGATTAGTGCAGGGGCTTAATTACAGGCTTTGGCCTCCTTGGTTCCTGGCACTTGTTGTACAGTAGTTAAGAAACAAGTGAAATAAAAAAAGACAGAAAATAAAAATATTTAGCACCTGTGGAATCTTTAATGATGACATAATTGCTTCATTGTAGAAGGTTCTTCCTCCATGTTCTTTATCTGGAAATATCTCATCCTAAAATATTCAAGGAATAATGTTATATTGTTGAAATAAAGTTATAATTATATAAAATCATACCAGAATTAATTTAATACATATTTTGGTGAATATGGGCCCTTGAAAAATGAATATAATGAACTGACCTTTATCTCCTTTTTATATATAATTTTTGGTTTTTAAATATTTAAATTTATTTTCAAATACATGACAAAATTATAATACTTCAACATTTATAAACAGTACAGTAAACTTTGGGCAAAGCACTTTACTTATGTTCGCCTCTTTCCACCCAGGAGTATAAATGGGTACATGGTAGGATGGTATGTCATTGAATGCATGGGTTGTGCATGTTCAAGCAGCAATGACCAGGGATACTCCTGAGGGGGCAGAGAAAGTTGCACAATGTGCGGATCTGCCAATTCAGTATCCAGTGACCAGTGAAATAATGATGCCAGCGCCTTGTATAATCACTTGTAAAATCTGCAGATTGTGAAAGGCGCTATATAAATTATTATTATTTTAAAAAAAAATTTTTTAAACCTGGAGGGGAAGAAAAGCACCACCACTGTCAACAAGGTAAACGGATGGCAGTCTATTATGCAACGAAATCTCTTGCACCCTCAGCTGTTTCTTGACTCCTATTGGGTAAACAGTTCCTCCTTTGACTGTTGCATCATTTGCACTGACAGTGCACCAGTGACCACAAATTTTACCAACCACTAGAAAAAAAAAACAATTAATTGAAATATATTATGTATAAATTACTTTGTTTATTATGAGCCTAGGGATAATTATCATGATAGACCTAGGTATTATTTGACATTCTGAAATGTGTAAGTAAGGTAAATACTTGTGAATATGTGGTAAATAAAATGATACTAACTTATGTATGGAGATACACCTTAAAGATGATAATAAATATTTGAGGGAAAAAAATGCATGTCCCAACCATGATTCGAACCTAAGAGCTTCTGATACTCTACCAAGTGGTCGATGAAACCAAATGATATACACCATTGGACTTTCCCATTACTGATCATTTTAACACGTTTTTTTCAAGGTATAGCGTGTAATATGCATTGAATAGGAGTGCTGTGAAAGTGGTAATAGGCTAGTGGTGTAAAGAAATTATAAAAAGAAGAAAAATTGATGGAAATTGGTCACTGTTTGCCTCCTTAATGAAATACCCTGAAGGCATGCCAAGTATTAAATTAGAAACTGGAAGGTAGAGAAAACGATAATTATTAATATATAGTCCAGGCTAATTTACCATTGACCATGCCTGCAGCTGGTATGTCTCCATAGCTCATTCCCTGTCCAGCTAAGGGAGACAGTTCAAGAAAGTCTTCATCATCTAGCAAACACCTTATTCTATCTCTCACAAACATCTTTTTATTTACTTCAATATGTTGCTTCATTCCTCTTGCACCACCACCACCATAAACAACGGACATTAAATTGCAATAAAATTCCTCAAGTTTTTCGCTGTTTGCCTTATTTTTTACAATCGAATTTCTAGATTTATCTACCCCTCCGTCAAGAACTTTGAAATTTGAATATTTCGTCCGAGCTTGTGTTTGATTCGATGATTCTTGTTTGGAGCTAGGCCTAAGCCCATTGTCTCCTCGGTGAGCTGAAATCTGCATGGCTGCACCGTGCACCGCGGCCCACCACCACTGCTTCACTGACAGAAAACTTGGCCTAGCCGGTATTACCGATTTCCTGGGAAATATATGTCTCGATAAATACATTTTTGAAAGGCACTTGTTGCAAATTATTGTATCTGTAATAATTCGACTAAACATCTCGATTTCCTGAATCCCTGTTAGTGATGTGATTGATACTGAAATGGGCCCTAGGCTAAGCCTGGGCGTATGGCTCTCCTTGGATTTTTTTTTTTGGTGATTGCTTATTCGTACGGTCGTCGTCGACACAATGGTTATCTAGTATAGTATCTTTGTTGACACGTACAACCTACTTCAGTATAAAACTAAACTATAGAAAGTAAAGAAATTAGTGGCTCACGAACAGACATCTACAGTATTATTTTAAACCCCATAATTTATTTTAAATTGTGGCATTTCGGTGACGATATTAAATAAATGTGTTGTAGGCCGATTTACAGTGAAATAAGGGGCCCGTGAATATATTATTTTAGACAGCCATTTAATCTAATTCCTCCTTAATTAACTACCTATATTAAGGACAAGAATTGTTGCTATTTTGTATGTCCTGTAGCCCTAAACTTAGCTGAATCATTACAACGAACTGGACCAACTACCAAATTAATTCTAAATGTAGCAATTATGATTTATACGCCAAACGAATTTTAAGGCCGCCAGCACGTAATTTAAATGTGTATTAATAAACTAAAAACTAAAAAATTTGTGTAGTTTGACTTTTTATATTGGAATGATAACAAAGAAACCGAAGTATTCCTTTTATTTTTCGCTGTAAAATTATGAGTATTTATTTTAAATACACTAATTTCTATGTTTAATTCAAGTTAAGTTTTATGTTACTTTTATGACTTTTATGATATCTGTTAGTATTTTTCATGGACAATAGTGTAGGCCTAACAAGGTATTTGGAATAAACCAGTACAACCCGATTTTTATCGAACGGAAGACCAAGGATTGGTCCATGATTGGACAGGGCGGTGCAATACCGTAATGATAATTACATCAAAAGCAATTCAAGAGAGAAATAAAAGTGTGTGTGGGGGGGGGGGGTCTTCAGTCTACTTGTTTCATTTAGTTTCTTTGCCATACGAATTTTGTGTTTTGTCCATGGACTGTATTTATATTTTTGAATAAGTCGTCGATACACAACAAAGTGGTTTTCGTAGAACGATTGTTATCTCACATTCACTGGTGTCCTTGGATTCAATTATGGGTAAACGCATTATAAGTTGCCTTTTTTATGAGGTTTTAATTGTTCTTTACCGCCGAAAGTGCTGTATTCTAACGTTAGTTTAAGGAGGGCTGGTCGGCCTATGGACGTTTGTTGTAGCGTTAGTATTGATTCTTGGTTTGATGGTTTGATATTGGTCTTTATTTGGTAATATGACCAATTTGTGTAAATGTCGAGGCTCTTATAGTCTGAACTTCAACAACTGCGCTACATGATTGGGCTTCAGGTAGCAATATGAAGCTTAACCCCAATTCAGAAATGTTGTACTACCCAGGTAGCAAGCAAACGTGGGCCCCATATAGGAAATGAATGGGCCAAATTGTGGGCCCCCCCTACAGTTTGGCATATACTGCAATGAGCTGCCTGTGCACCCTAAATCCATAAGGGTCCCATAAATTTTGGCCCAAATGGAAATGTTAAAGGATATATTATTAATAGCTTATAATTATAGACCAAAATGCTCATATAAACAGGACTGTAAGTGAACAGTAAAGTCTTAAGCCAAATGATGTGTGAAGGGGTATGCAAGTCCCTACCCAATGAAGATACAGTAAAATTATTATCATAACGATACTAATACAGTATATTATATTTAATATATAAAATAATTAAACGAATAGGAAGAGTATAATTGGACATTAGTTTTAGCAAAAGGAACTTTATTCCTTCATCTATTGTTATCAATGATCATGTTCTGAGAACTGTTGACACTGTAAAAGTTCTTGGGGTTATACTTCAAGCTAATCTTAAATGGGATTCACATGTTGATTATATTGTCAAAAAGGCTAATAGTAAATTATATATTTTAAGAGCCCTTAAACACCATGGTGTTCCTCCTGTAGACCTTATCACTGTTTACATGAGCACTGTTCCTCTTATTTTAGAATATGCTGTTCCTGTGTGGAATAGCGGACATACACAATTATTGGATTCCCGCATTGCTAAAAGAGGGCATGTAAAATTATTTTAGGTAATAAATTCATATCTTATGACGATCCATTATTTGAATTTCATTTGGACAAACTTCGTGATCGACATAATCTCTGTGGTTCTTTGCTAAAACCCTTATTCATCCGTATTATAAACTTCACGCCTTGCTCCCTCCCCCAAGTGTGAACTCCTAGGTCCAATAGAAGTTGCCACAAGTCTCTTATTTTTTTATTATTTTCTCATTCTGGACAGCGCCACCAACGAGAAAGTTAATTTAGAGACCATAGAGCTATTATTATTATATCTCTATGTTAGAGACGGAATCCGGAAAAAAAGGAATCGAGTATGGGACGCCAATTAAATTAGGTACTGCGCGCACTAAATGCAATAAAGAGTTAGTAACCCAAAATTAGGGCCTGGAACCCAGGCCAAGTCCAATACTAAATTTACCATTCCTCGTTGCAGAACTAAAAGATATCAAAACAGTCCATTACCTTTCATTGTTAATTTAATTAACTCTATCGATTTGTAACTTTCTTCCCCCTCCCCCCTGGGGATTAGTGCCAGTGGTAAATCATTGGTTCAGTGATTTCGTATTTTGGTGTAAATTTGTTAAACCTTTTTTCTGTTATTTTAATGTATGTAGTTTGCAAGATTTTTTTTATGTCTGATCTGTTTCATGCTTTTTGATGTTTTCGATGTTGAGCGTAATTTGTAATTCTTTAATTTAATGGTTTTGATGCAATGAATTCATTCAATTATTTAACAATAATAATTATAATAAGTATTATTATAATAACTACTGTAGCAATCATTTATAATTATATAATAATTAAAAAAATAACAAATGATTGCTATGGTAATTATTTATAATTCTGTAGTTTTGTCTTGTTTTTTTATCTAAACAATTTTATGAAAATCTTTATGTATATTTCCTATTTTGATGTAACATGTACTTCGTAATTCAGCCTTTTTGGCTGCCATGTTTTATGCTTTTTGTAAATTTTGATTTTTTGAATTTTGAATAAAATACCATATAAAGCACATAGGGCGCCTAAGCATCAAGTGTTGTGGTCTGAGTTGGCAAATCTAAGGAGAGGGGGTTGGGGAGTACACAAGAATCGATCCCCAGCAATTACCTCAACTCATCCAGAAACAGTTCGCTTTCCAGAAAAAATGCTCCACATCCTCCGATTGCAAAGTCACTCAAATAAAGGGGTGTGACCACCCTTTTTACACCACCCCCACCTACGGTTTAAAAAATATGTATCTCATTAACCGTTCCCGAGCTTTTCGTCAAAAACTACAGCAGCAGTTGCTTAATATCGCTAAAACAGCAAATAGTAAGTTATGCCCTTTTGCCATGGGTGGGCAGGACTACGGTACTTATACAGAATTTTACTATATTATAGGTCTAGACTAAGACCAGGCCTCCTACTATAGTATAGAGGCCTAGTCCAAGACCTTGTTGCAAATCCTAACCCCCATAAACGTACATAATATACTAATAGGCATACATAATATAATAATAAATATATAACATATAATAATAAATTTAAATAATATAATAACAAACGTAAAATAATATAATAACAAACGTAAATAATATAATAGCAAACATAAATAATATAATATTTTTTTGTAGACTTAAGACAGCTGGGGCTTGCCATAAGCCTAGCCTATAATGCCTAGTTAGGGCTCGTGATCGCGGTACCTTAATTTGTCCATGCCCTGACCATTAAAAATTAGCAGACGCACTGGGAAGCATTGTGCACGGCATTGGACTGCAGCGTAAAATGATTCCCCCATCATCAATGGAACAGGCCCACGTCATGCTTGTCTGATTAGTTTTGATCATAGAGCTATCTAGAGTGCTGACAAGATGGCGCAGCAATGCAGAGTTATGTATGTGTAGTACCATCCAAGATGGCCGTCGTAGTAAAGCGCCACCTTCAGGCTTAGTATACATATTATTACATATTAATAAGCCCTCTGACTGACTGTTTTTTCATTAATGATAATGAGTAATGGTAATAACAAATTATTATACTATTGTAGCCAAAACGAGGCCAAGTGGAGCATCTTATTCAAAAATAAAGTACCAAGGAATGAAAATTAAAATCGTGTACATTACACCCAAACACCACAACGCTCGAGTTTCAAACATACGGGTAACTAGCTGTACTGAACTTTCTGAGTAAATTTCAAACTTTGGTGCTTAGCGAAATTTGATTGGCTAAATCTATGGCAGCCATTTTGGATGGTACACAGTTCTGCGTATTTCGAACATCGAATACATAGCGGTTAGCGCTCTCGTATTCATATTATATCTCTATGGTTTTGATTTACATTTCGCAAGTCCATGTTCTAGTGTTGTTGTAAAATGCATTTCCAAACCAGGCTGTTTTTTTTAATTTACGTTTTGGAATAGAATTTGGAGAGGGGGGTTTGATCAAGTCAGACCTAGGTTTTGAATTAGAATTACATTATTGAAATTAAAACTACATTTTGCTGCGTATGGCACCCCATACTTTTTATTTTAACGTTCCATTGCCTGTGTACAAAGATACTAGAAATACAAGATAGAGTTCTCGCATTGTAAAAATGAGGCGGAAGTCGTGCCTAACGTAGGCGGCGCCCTTCTTTTTAACCATGCAAGTTTCCTATACTTCGTGCCCAACGTACAGGGCGCCCTTCTGTTCCTAAGTATATCCAGACGCAAAAGGCGCCCTTCCTTTTCCACTAATAGAGGAAAACTTTTTTACAGAGTGCGTCCGGCCATGCGATTCTGCGCTGTATTATTGTTCTATTCTTTACTGATTCATGATTATGCTTTAATTGTTTTGTGTATTGTTTGGATAATAGCAACGATTTCTACCGCCACCAAGGAGGTTATGTATTCACCAATGTCACTGTCTGGGTGTCTATTCCAGTTTGTATTTATATCTAGTATCTTTGTTGAGAATCATGATGATAAAATACGCGACGACTTGGTAACTAAAGTTTGGCACAAGTTTTTTTAGATCCAGCTGTAGGGGGCGTCCCATTTTTCGTATTCCCACCATGCATTTCGGTGGAACACGGTGAAACACTTTTTTTGTGTGGAGAACTCTATCTTGTATTTCTAGTATCTTTGGTACAAAATAAGGGCAGTCGGACTTCTTGCAGTTATAATCTACGGAAGCACCTAGGTGCCATTCGACTTGACGACTTGTCAATTTTGTCAAGTCGACATAATATACATATCATGTCGACATGGCGAGATAGATTATCTTGACAAGTCGTCATAGTAAAAATTGTATGTTGTCATGGCGAGATAGATTATACTGACAAGTCAACATAATACATATTGTATGTTGTCATGGCGAGATAGATTATCTTGACAAGTCGACATAATATAAGTTGTATGTTGTCATGGTAAGATAGGTTATCTTGACAAGTCGACATAATACATATTGTATGTTGTCATGGCGAGATAGATTATCTTGACAAGTCGACATAATATAAGTTGTATGTTGTCATGGTAAGATAGGTTATCTTGACAAGTCGACATAATAAAAATTGTATGTTGTCATGGCGAGATAGATTATCTTGACAAGTCGACATAGTAAAAATTGTATGTTGTCATGGCGAGATAGATTATCTCGACAAGTCGACATAGTAAAAATTGTATGTTGTCATGGCGAGATAGATTATCTTGACAAGTCGACATAGTTAAAATTGTATGTTGTCATGGCGAGATAGATTATCTTGACAAGTCGACAAAGTAAAAGTTGTATGTTGATAATCTATCTCGCCATGTCGACATGATATGTATATTATGTCGACTTGACAACATAACTTGACAAGTCGTCAAGTCGAATGGCACTTAGGTGCTTCCGTAATAATCTTTGGAGCGAGCGACACACTTGTCGGTGCATCTCATGACCTTGTCTGTTGGGCTTTAGTCTACGTTCTAGTTTGTTGTCATTTTACATCTGACCAAAAGCATTAAAAAAAGTGAGCAACCAGAACAAAAAACCTCCACATATCAAGAATAAACATTTGGACACTCAGTCACAATCCTTCGCGTTTGGTTTCAACGTCAAGTCGAAGTGTCAACAAAGACCTGCTTCCTTCCTTGGAGACAGACTAGCTTCGCGACCTGGCTGGAGGATGGTGTCGTCTGCTGTTATAGCAGTAGTAACCATCATTCTTGGTTTGATGTGTTTTTGGTGTTTTATGTCTTTTAGAAGTTTTCAGAAAACGTGGCGATGTTTAAGGAAACTGCCAAGTCCAAGAGACCATCTATTTTTTGGCCACCTGTTTGTTATTGATAGGAGTGATCCAAGTGGTAAGAC
>NW_022736945.1:699725-702345 GCF_011630105.1 Anneissia japonica | reverse complement strand
CATTTTAACTCCCCCCACCACAATATTCACCATCTCAAAGTCACTATCATAGCCAGCAACTTCGCTCTACTGAATACAGACCACAAGAAGAACGCTCTCTCCTTATTACTAGTTACAAATATTTTCTTAGCAATCTGAATAAACATTACGCTAACTCTTAATTATTAAATTAATTTTTAAATTTTTAACCTCATTCTTTTTAATAATTATAATTAATTTTGTTTTATATATTGTAAGTGCAATGCAATTTTAAATGATTTGTTTGACATTTTTACATTGAATATTTTAAGATAAATTTTAATGCTTATCTGAATATTTTTATATCTCAAATACCTTTTAAATTAAATTTGCTCATTTATTGATTTTTACTCATTTTTCTATATTTCAATATTTATCTTTCGATTTTTTATCTTTCTGAAGAATTTTGTATTGTATGTATTGTGTTTTTCTTGTAAAGGGCCTCCACTCGACAGTGATTGATTTTACTTTTGGAGTGTCCTGTCTCTGTTTTTTTGTGATTGTTCTTTGCCGTTTCTGTTTATGTACATTCTAATTGTTTGAGACAAATAAATGAAATGAAACTAAAATGGATTTTAAAACTAAAAACACACACTCACAGCCTCAATAAGGACTTGGGATTCATCTTTAAATTTTTCTTCTGCCGCTAAATATTCTCTTAGTTTTCGGTCACTTTTAATTATAATTTTATTACTATTTATTCTGATTTTATTATTATTATTATTCTGTAGGCCTATTCATTATATATTATTGTTGTTATTTTCACTCTAGCTTTTACTATAGTAAACTTATCTGTTTCATTTTTTCAAGATGCACTATTATATGCCTTATACAATACTATATATACAGTACAGTATATCATTGTTTTGGCTTCCTGCTTCCATCATTATAACCATTTTTTATTTGCCTTTCAATACTTTTGCCGTATAGGCCCATATTTATTTAAGTTGTAATATTGCTTTGTATAATTTTATATATTTATATATATATATATATGTGTATATTTTTTCTTTTTTTTTTTTTTTTTTTTTTTTTTTTTTTTTTTATCTTTATTTTTATTTTTTTTTTTTTTTTTTTTTTTTTTTTTTTCATAGCCACTTCCTGTTCTTGATTTTGTTATGCCTTATGTTTAGCTTATCCATTAACCATGGATGAATTAATTCCTCCATGCATTAACTATAGTAATGCTTTCCCACAGTCCACCACTTGCTCATTCATTGTTCACCCTTATCACTGTTTATTTGTACATATATCATTAATCCTTTATAGTATGCCGACTTGCTTTGACTTAATTACTGTATTGTTTCTCAAATTGCGGGTGCACTAATTGGCCAAAAATAAAATTCTATTTTTCAAAATCATCGTTATTGGTGGGCAACAGGTTCGCTAATTAAGGTATAAAAAAAGTCTTACCTTATGATTATGAATACAACAATTACGATGTGTTAAGTAATGATAAAAAAGATAGGGCATGTGTGAGTGGGACGCAGTTGGTAATAGCTGCCATGTAAAAAATAAGAATAAAAATTACATTTATTAATGGATAAGAAAGTATAATACACGATGACGTGTATTTCAATACTTGGAGTAATAAATTAATGTCGAAATATTGAATCCCAACACGATGACGTGTATTTCAATACTTGGAGTATGTATTATACTTTCTTATCTGAGATTAATCAGTGGACCTTTCGGTTAACGGATACCACTATTAAAACTAATATTTATAGGAATTAGTCTGTTGCATGATTCATTGAGCCTGGGCTAGGCCTTGTCGTAGCCAGCTGCTGGACCCTATGGCTAACATCCCTAGTCTCTACAGATTCTCTTGGCCTAGGCTACAGTATTAAACAAATATTAAATTGAATATTAATTAATTACTTTAATTGATTGATAAGTTGACAAATAGATTGTATAGATTAAAATATAACAAGGTCAAAGCAAAAAAAAGTTGAGCCGGTATAGACTATGCCAACATAAGCGTCATCAACTTTTATGATTAAAAGTAACATATAGCATTATAGATAGGGCCTATTACTAGGCCTAAAGTCATAATCATACATTATTAAAAGTTAAAAAAAAAAAAAAAACCTAACTGCCAACAGTTTTAAAATTGCGCAAAGAAGTCCTTGCACAGTTTGTAAATTGTCCAAAATGTCCTTGCACAAACTGTGCAAGAAAGAGCTTGCACAATTTGCAAATTGTGCAAATGTCTCAGACTGTACACAATGTTGATACATATTTCGTTTAATATAATTTATTATAGTTACATACAAGATGGTCATTGATTGGTGTAAGGACTTCCGAGAGCATGGAATGATTTGTCTCTGGATTGGATGGATTCCATATATAATTATCTTCAAGGCCGAGTTGTTAGAGGTATGTTTTTTGATCTATAAATCTATTGTTATTCATCCTTTGATGTGTACAATTAAAATTAATTATTGATATCTGTGTTGTTAAATTGAATTGGATTTGAATTCTTTGGTGTAGAATACACAAATGATAGCACACAAAATCCTGTTCCTTTTTTTATGTTATCTTATGTGTGCATAGTTACCAACCTAAGAGATTTGAAATGCGTGACTACACCAGTTAAGGG
>NW_022736945.1:691588-698998 GCF_011630105.1 Anneissia japonica | reverse complement strand
CTTATCAGTGCAGCTAGGGTATAGACCCAAACGAAACGTTCGACCAGCTTAGGTAGGGCCCAAACTAGTCCCACGACCACAAATGATTACAGAGCCAAACCAAGGCAATATATATACACAGCCCAGGTGTGAATGCAAATAGTGGAATACAAACTATGTGGCTCGGTTCCAGTAGATACAGAGAATATTTTGTCATTCTTAACGCATCCTACGAAATTCATTGTTCACTCTTATCACTGTTTATTTGTACATATATCATTAATCCTTTATAGTATGCCGACTTGCTTTGACTTAATTACCGTATTGTTTCTCAAATTGCGGGTGCACTAATTGGCCAAAAATAAAATTCTATTTTTCAAAATCATCGTTATTAGTGGGCAACAGGTTCGCTAATAAAAAGGTATAAAAAAAGTCTTACCTTATGATTATGAATACAACAATTACGATGTGTTAAGTGATTGGAAAATTTGTAATGATAAAAAAGATAGGGCATGTGTGAGTGGGACGCAGTTGGTACTAGCTGCCATGTAAAAAATAAGAATAAAAATTACATTTATTAACGGATACCACTATTAAAACTAATATTTATAGGAATTAGTCTGTTGCATGATTCATCGAGCCTGGGCTAGGCCTCGCCGTAGCCAGCTGCTGGACCCTATGGCTAACATCCCTAGCCTCTACAGATTCTCTTGGCCTAGGCTACATTATTAAACAAATATTAAATTGAATATTAATTAATTATTTTAATTGATTGATAAGTTGACAAATAGATTGTATAGATTAAAATATAACAAGGTCAAAGCAAAAAAAAGTTGAGCCAGTATAGCCTATGCCAACATAAGCATCATAAACTTTTATGATTAAAAGTAACATATAGCATTATAGATAGGGCCTATTACTAGGCCTAAAGTCATAATCATACATTATTAAAAGTAAAAAAAAAAAACCTAAACTGCCAACAGTTTTAAAATTGTGCAAAGAAGTCCTTGCACAGTTTGTAAGTTGTCCAAAATTTCCTTGCACAAACTGTGCAAGAAAGAGCTTGCACAATTTGCAAATGTCTCAGACTGTACACAATGTTGATACATATTTCATTTAATATAATTTATTATAGTTACATACAAGATGGTCATTGATTGGTGTAAGGACTTCCGAGAGCATGGAATGATTTGTCTCTGGATTGGATGGATTCCATATATAATTATCTTCAAGGCCGAGTTGTTAGAGGTATGTTTTTTGATCTATAAATCTATTGTTATTCATCCTTTGATGTGTACAATTAAAATAATAAATAAAATATCTGAGTTGTTAAATTGAATTGGATTTGAATTCTTTGGTGTAGAATACACAAATGATAGCACACAAAATCCTGTTCCTTTTTTTATGTTATCTTATGTGTGCATAGTTACTAACCTAAGAGATTTGAAATGCGTGACTACACCAGTTAAGGGGGTGGGGGGGGAGGGCGCCAGGGCCACTGGTTTCTAGGGGCGGAACCCCAGTGTGGGCTGGTTCCAGTCACATCAACAGTTGGTTATGACAATAAACGCGCAAGACCGCACACGTCTAGATTCTACTAAGTGCGTGGTTGGCTGGGTTGTTTTGGTGGGGCAATAGAAATTTTCCCTGCTGAATTGATTCTCCAACGAGAAAACGAAAGTTCTCTATTGACTAAGCTACTGCATGACCTTTAAATATTTAATAAAACTAATTTCTTCTAATTCTAAATACATTTTCCCCTCAATTTGTTAGTCATGCATCGACATGTGCTAAATGCGTGACACATTTATGATCACACATTTTTTTCTGCAAAATGTGTGTTTCATCCAAAATCACATTAAAATGCGAGACCATCCCACACGATACGATGGTTGGTAACTATATGTGTGTTTTGACTGTTAAATTGTAACTTGGTAACTCCAAAGACAAATTTTCAAGTTTACATGGGTTGTATGATTGATAACAAAACTATGTTTGCTTTGACGAAAGTCTGAAGACTTATTTTGAGTGGGCCTGTATGCAATTATAATAGTTTTTGAAATTGCTTGTTCTTGTATGCTTAGTTCGTATGAGATTTGTATTTTTTTTCTCCATTACAGCCAATTTTGAAGTCAAACAAACATATAACTAAATCAGACGAGTACAGTTTTCTTCATCCTTGGCTTGGAAGAGGACTTCTGACAAGGTATGTTTCATTCAGGCCAATAACAGGAAGATTTAGGGGGAGGAGGCTTTGTCCAAACTTCTCTTTAATAAACTTAACTTCTCTCCACCCCCAAACCCTTTGCAAATATAATCAGTATGATCATAAAATTAATCAATTATTTACAGGTACATGCTCGGATGTTTCAGCCCCAGAAGACTTCCTCTGACCCCTCCCCAAACTTCATGCTGACCATTATCGGCCGACCATGCTTAGTTACCCCAGATATAATTCATTGTTAGTCAAAAAAACACTACCTACTCATATATTCATTTGTATACACTGACTAATACTGCTGCTATACTACTTTTTTGAATAATTACATAATAACAATTCTTAATAATAAATGTTCTTTATCTGTAGTAATGGAACGAAATGGCAAACACGGCGCAAGATGTTAACGTCAGCATTCCACTTCCACATTCTAAACGCTTTTATGCAGGTGTTCAATGAAAAGGCTGAAATTTTAGTGGAAAACCTGGAAGAGAAAGCAAAGGGAAATGCATTCAACATTAGTCCCATCCTGGCAAAATGTGCGCTGGATATTATATGTGGTAGGACAACTGTTGATTGATCACAATTGAATAATTGTTTTTGTAGTGATAGTAGGTGTAACATATTAAATAAGGAGCTTTTTATGTATAACAGCATTAGTTACAGAGTTTGTTTTATTGCTGCTTTTAGGACTATATGACACAAAAGTATTTGTATATATATAAGTACGATGTTAGCCATTCTTTTTGAAACCGATCTGAAATATTCCAGTCATAGCCTGAGATTTTGCCCTACTCATTGTCATGTAGACCTGTTATTTTTTACATCAACTATGGTAGGCTTTACATTTATAGCATAGGCCTTGCTTTAGATATTTTTCTATAGTCTTGCACTCAGAAATAATTTCAAATTTCAACAGACGTTTTTAAATAGTGACAGAAATGTTGAGAAGGACAGTAAAAAAATTTAGTGTTTCTAAGCCTTAATGTAATTGCTCAAATTAATAAAAAAAAAACTTATCTCCTTGTTGCAAAACATCAAGCATCTAATGTTGATGAAGATGTACTAAGTAATGAGGTAGAATATGTATATATATATATATATATGTAGTCAGGGGTGTAGGCTTTTTTCGGTCTGTGTTTGGGGGTCCGAAGTGGGTGCAAGATGCCCTGGGGCATAAAAATTGAGAATGCGGAACTAAATTCATATGGCAAAGGAAATTTTATGCTCATTTTTAGTGTTTTAACCCCTTGGTAGTAGAACTAATTTGCCATCTTGAGGAGAGGGGGTGTGTCCATCCCCCAGCCTACGCCCATGACTGTATTTACCAATGCAAATGTTGGTTGTTGATTCTTTTGCTCTACAGAGACTGCAATGGGTGAATCCGTCAATGCTCAGACAGATAGCGGGACGATTGTAGCAGCTTTCCAGATTTTGGGGAAATGACCTTCATGTAAGGCTGTATTGAAGATGTCAGCAAGAGGAAGCGCTAACTCAGGTGAGAACTCTTTGACTAGCTTTAAGGGAAGGTCTTCTGTATGACTCAAATTGGAAACTTTTGAACCTTAACCGCTCTGACCATAGTGTACGCCGCGCGACTTTACGTTTACGCCTAACAATTAGAAGCGTCCGATTTACAATGCGCCCTCTCTTCAGAACATAAGGAACAAATTAACGTACTTGGTAACAAACTTTGGCGTAACACGAACACCCTATCTCAGATCCATGGCAACGACTAGGACGCCCTCTCCCAAAACTGATTACTTTTCTGTGCCAAATCGACGTTTCTATCGGTTACGTGTAAAATCGCGGCGAATGCTATCTTGTGTATAAGATCTTTGATTGATACTTATACCCAAGGTGAGGTCATTAATACAGGCCTCCCTCCTATTAAAGACTAATTTTGGACCGTGATTTCCATGGCCTTTAGCAGCTTTTTTTTTCTAATTAGAATAATAAAGATAAAAGACATAATATTAATTTTGGACCATAGAAAACTGCTCCTTAATCAGGTGGGTCTTTAATTAACCCTGTAATTGATTGTCATTGTTTTTAAACTGTTGTAACTTGAATGAACAAACTATGCACTTTTCCAATCTTAGTATAACAGTAAATTCTGCAATATCAAATGTATGTTTTAATTTGTATTTAGAATCACTTACTTGATTATGAAAAGGCAGAGATCTCCATGGATGTGGCCTTACTTCTTGTTCAGGATGTTTCCATCTGGAATAGAACATGCAAAATGTCTGAAAATACTACACAAAATGACAACGACGGTATTTATTCCAAATAATATTTTAATGTTATTGATATTTTAAATTAATATTATAATTTTAATGTATAACTGATAATAATAATTATAATATTCATCATCATATAATAATAATAATAATAATAATATATTGTATATTATAAATCAATCATGACATCATCACTGTAACTCCAAATGTTATTTTCCTATCCACAACCAATTCAACTCATGTATCGCCATATCGTACACTGCAACAAATTCTAGGCTAGTCTTTTTACACCTAGGACTATGATGCACGCCTTCAGAAAGAGAGGGCAGGCACCCGCCCTATCGTTGTTTGTTGACAATTGGTAATTTTAAAAATTACGTTTGTAAAACAAGGTATTAGAACCAAAGAAAGTCACTTCGACTTCAATATTATAATATGTATGAAAAATTATGGTATTCCTTGAATCAGTGGACCGTAATAAACTAAAAAAACCAAACGTTTATCATTGCATCTTTCAGGAGAGCAACCCCTATGCGATGGTTCATTTCAGCACTTGTCGTGGAATAATATCAATAGGTAGTCATGGACCACCCCCCATACACAATTCAGCACAATGACGCTGCAAGTTATGGGTTATTCTCCTACCTTTAATATACATGTAAATATAAGTGTAACATAAATTTAATACCTGCACAGATATACTGATCATATCACTAAAGCAACCAATGACTACAACATTTTGATTATAAAACTAACATTAAAAGACAGTGATTGACTTTAAAGCAGTTAGAATAGTGCTTATCTATACACTAGAGGAAATTATTTATACTTAGGTTTAATTAATGCTTTCAAAAAATTCCTTCTGGACTTGCAGGCCCTCAGGATTTTTTTTTTCTTGCATTAATGTAAACTAAGTATAAATTATTTCCACTAGTGTATGATACGTACAGTAACTATTCTAATTGCTTATTATTAATCACAGTCTATCTTTACCATAAATAAATAAGGATTGTACTGCAGAGTATAAATGGAATAAGTCTAAAATTTCAACACAGTTGATTATTGTTATTTTAACAAAATTGATAGGTGATTGAAAATCATGCTAAAGAATTCAAGGAGCTATTAAAGAAACAGAAGGCAGAGGGTGCTCTTGCATCTTTGGAACCTCAAACTATAGGAAAACGAAAGCGACTTGCATTTCTAGATCTGCTATTGTGTATGCATTTTGAGGATCCATGTTTTACATTCAGTGACATACGTGAAGAAGTGGACACTTTCATGTTTGAGGTAAAGTATTCCAGATATTCCATGGCGTGTGGGGTGGGGGGAGAGAAGAACTAAAAATCATTTTCACTTCCTAAGCCTTGTTTGGAGATTTTGTTTATTTAAAGAGCATTATATCATAATCATGAAAATTGCTGGCATTTGGAGATAACCTAGAAGAGTAAACCTCTATAAAATTAGTTACAGATAAATACAGTAAAGCCTTACTTTGGGACACCCCTATTCAGGGGACACCCCTGTTAAGGGGACAATCTTCCATTAAACAAGGAGAAATATATATTTTAACATTGTGGCCAACGACAACCCTATTAAGGGGACATGGACACTTTCTGAATGTGCAAAATGGTCAAAACAATACAATTTAACCCCTATTAAGGGGACATTTCTTTTTGTTGTATCAAAACAACTTCTATAGTCTCAGTATAAGAAAATAACTCTCAAAAATATATATTGAGACCCTTTGAGAAATAGACTTCACATCAAACCATTTTAACCATTTTTTCTCTCTCAATCTTTAGAAAAGATATTAGCATATGCCTAGTGCATGTGTAACTTCATATAAATACAATCTTGTCAATTGTACATCTCGTCAGTGGTCATTTACATTGCACTAGAATTAAGAAAAATTATCAGAAACATAAAACTTTTGTAGTCATATCTGTTGATTTAATGTCATTAATGAATTATTTTTTTGCATTGCAAATTTTTTTTATAAATTAGTTATTCAACTGTAACTCATTCTTAGGTCAAGTAAAATAAAAGTATGAAGATTCAGATAAACCCAGCTCAACTCACCAGGTTTATCCACCTGCCAGTCTGAACTAGGTGGCTTATCTCAAGCCGGGCTGTGTTCCTATAGTAACTAGGCCTGGTGTGCCGCTTTAATCGCTGCAGGTTGGGTGGGGGAGGGGTCTTGTGTTGACTCCGGGTAAAAAAACAACCAATCAGCATTCAATTACGTGTTCTGTGTACGTTTCGTGCGCAATGTTTCAAAACTCGTTTCCTGGTTACGCTTATCTGAACACCCAGCAAAGTTAAGCCAGGCTTAACCTTAATGTAAGAATGGCCTATCTCCAAGTCTGAACGTAGCCTATATCATCATTGTACAAAGACATACCCAAAACCCCTATTAAGGGGACAATAATAATAATAATATTCATGGTTTTTGTTAGTCTCCTCTGAATTGGTGTCCCTTATTATGGGACACCACTATTAAGGGTACAGTTTTTTTTTTTGGTCCCGAAGGTGTCCCCTTAATAGTGGTTCTACTGTATATATAAATAAATATGCAAATTGTCGTCACTGTTAATTTATCAATATTGCTTGTTTTTATGAGTTCTTCAGGGACATGACACCACTGCAGCTGCTGTCAATTGGGCAATGTATTTGCTAGGCTCAAATCTGGATGTCCAAAAACGTCTTCATGAGGAATTGGACGGTGTATTTGGGAATGGTAAGAGTTCATTATGTTTCATAAATATACCGTAAATAAATTGATGGTGTTGTTATTATTATCTCCGCCAGGAGATATATCAGTCGCAGGGGCGGATCCGGCAAGAGGCGAAGTGGGTGCTCGTTCCCCCCCCCCCATATAATGTTGCTCCTTCGTGGCATTTATTTGACTCTAAGCTAACATGTTCTGATGAAGTTACGTACCTTGGCGTGGTATATATGATCACCAGATGT
>NW_022736945.1:671264-691309 GCF_011630105.1 Anneissia japonica | reverse complement strand
AATTGTTATGTCACCTATAGTAATTTCCAAGCAGAAAACATGAATGGATGGCTCTGCTGTGAAAGGTTTTATATCAGGCATACATTTAGTGATACACGAATCATCTTTCATTGGAATACTGGATATGATTCTCAGAGCTAAACGTTAGCGAAACCCTGAACTATTTTAAATCCATATTCAAGAAAAGCAAACCCCAAATTTTGTTTTATTAGTGTAAATTATTTTTCTGTTTGCAAATATTATTTAAAAAATCATTAATTTTTTTCTTAATAGACGGTGTTAAAATTCCTGAAAATACTCATGCCTTTGTGCTGACAGCTGCCCTACATCGTGATGAACGTTTTTTTCCAGATTCAGAAAAGTTTCTCCCTGAAAGATTTCTGCCAGAAAACTCTGTTACAAGACATCCATTCGCCTACATACCATTTTCTGCTGGCCCAAGAAATTGTATAGGTATGGCATATTTCCCAGGAATTTGTTTTTTCAAAAGAATTTACCTGTTAATGTGTTCCACATGATGGCCATTAGCTGATCAGGCCCATAACTAGAAGGGATTTCTATGATTTGGCCAAACCCCATTTTTCAAGCGAACCACCTCTGATAAACCAAACCTCCATTTCCTCTCTATGGTAGAAAATTTCAGCTCCACAGGTTTTCCATTTTGATGGTTCTCGATGTCAGGGGAGGGGATAGGTTACTTTTTAGAAGGTTTGCTTTGCATTCAGGTTCTGCTGAACTACAGTATATGAACCTGCCACAGGACTGCTTAAGTAATTCTGGTAATTGGTCTGCTGATAATATGTATGATGACCTTGATGAATATGATAATTATAATGGTGGTAATACTACTCTGGATGACTATGATGATGACGATGCTGCTGATGATGATGTTACTTAACTAAAGATGATGTTACTAATGATAACTGATGTTACTGTTGCTAATGATGGTAATGCTTATGATGATAATACGACGACGGCGGCAACAAGGATGATGAATGAGAATGCTACATATGCTTTCTTCATTTCTGAACCAGGTGTGGTGGTGGAAATGGTGATGATAAGTTACTGATGATGATGCTACAGCTAGGGTTGCTCATGCTTCTGCTATTCATGCTGATGATGATATTAATTATGTCACTAATGACATTTTAACGTCAGTGAGAGTTTTATGTCATTTTTATAATGAAATTTCATTTTCAGGTCAGCGATTTGCAACATTTGAAGAAAAAGTGATTCTTATCCATGTATTTCGAAAGTTCAAAGTTGAATCTTTGCAAAGCTTTGAGGACCTGAAGCTTCAGGCACAGCTTATTCTCCGACCGTCCACTGGAACCATAGTTAAACTAATAAAGAGGAATTAAAATGAGATACAATCGCCTTCTATTTTAAAGAAATTTTGGCTGTTAAAACACAATCCATTTCTAAAAAATAGACTTAACTTCTAAAGAATAGTCATTGTGTTTGAGGCACACAGATTGTTTAAAATATTGTTCATATAGCATCTTTGATCTTTACATAAAACATTTTAATATGATTAATTAAAATCTCTGCATTATGATATGATATATACAATACAAGCAGATATGTGTGGGTCATAGGGTAAATAGGCTGGCCTCCCCAGCAGGGCCAGAACAACATAGGGGCTTTTGGGGCGCCAGGACCAGTGACATATCTAGGAGGAGCATGCCCCTCCAGAAATTATTCGAACCCCTTACAGCCTCTCCAAAAAAAATGATGACCAAGTAGTTAAAAATCACCTAAAATCACCTTATTTTGCGAATTAGCACCCCTCAGCCAATTATCGAACACCCCACTTCACCTTTGCGCCCCCCCCCCCCGATCAGCACCCCTATTTTAAGACTTCAAAATACGCCACTGACCAGGCCCACAGGCCCCAATAAGGACAGATAGGCTAGGAAACCACTGGAGAAATCACCGAAAATTTGGTTATGTTTTAGCCACCAAATATTTAGGCCCACTTGCAATTATAGCCCCAGGCGCCACAGCCATTTAATACATACATGTCCCCTAGACCTCTCCCCATTTTTACTCTACCTAGACACGCATCCAGATCCGCCATTAAATATGATGAGTGGTTCTCAACATAGTTGGTGTCATGCTGCTGTAAATTAGTCCAGCACAATAACCACCCTGACAAAAACCACCCAAAGAGGAATATACCAAGGGTGGACAATATTCATTAATGTATTAAAACTTTACTACAAATTATACATTTGAAGTTACCATAAAGTTTGGAAGTTAAGTGTTGTGTTTAAATTATTAAAATAATGGCAAACTTTTAGCACAGTAATTGCTGAAATCTAAAATGCTTATTAACTTAAATGCATGTTGTCAAAAGAATTAATGAATTAAAGGCGTATAATAGGAAGTCACTATCCTATTGTAATGCTAGATAAAAACAAGCCCACCCAACATTGTCCACCCCACAAACCACCCACTTTAACAATAGTATAATTCATTTTGGGTGGTTTATGTCCGGGTGGTTATTGTCCTGGGTGGTTTTTGTCTGATTACCGCTTATGTATGCATGTTAGAATCATACATCATTTTTAACCTGCAGACAATTAATATAGTTTTAATTAAAACAAATTCATGATTCACTCTATGTAATGTTATTTTTGAATGAACATTAATTACAATTCAGTTGATTTTTTTATTGATAATTACCATCATACCATTTTTTTGTATTGTTACAAAAGTGCTTCTCTGTGATTATATTGATTAAACAGAGCATAACATTTCTAAATAGAAAATTGCATTTCTTATTAATAGGTCCATTTTACATAGGCTTACATTGTTTATTACTGTACTAGAAAAAGCTAATAAACAATCTTCAAATGTTACCGAAGTCTTTATGTAAGACCCGAGTTATGTAAAAAAAAAAAAAAGCACTCTGTTTATAAAATTCGTGAAAAAATGTAACAATTTAACTACAAACAAGGGGAAATAGTAATAGTAATTGTTTTATTAGGCGGGAAGATCTATACCTGAGGATTTGTTTTTGGCGCTTCAGTGTAGAAATTGTAAATTAAGTACAAGGTCGTATTTATAAATGCGACTGCACGGACGTATTCCAAAGCATCCATTTGGCCAATCATAGTTGCTGCTTTTGTTGGCATTTCATTATATAAATGCACGACATTCGAAATTTAAACATCGCTTTCAATTTGGGTAAAAGCGAAAATGGCGCGTACTAAGCAAACTGCTCGTAAATCTACAGGTGGAAAAGCTCCCCGAAAACAACTTGCCACCAAGGCAGCACGTAAGAGTGCACCAGCCACCGGTGGTGTCAAGAAACCTCATCGTTACAGGCCTGGAACTGTCGCTCTCCGTGAGATCCGTCGTTACCAGAAGAGCACCGAGCTTCTCATCCGCAAGCTCCCATTCCAACGTCTGGTTCGTGAAATCGCTCAAGACTTCAAAACTGATCTCCGATTCCAGAGTTCTGCTGTCATGGCTCTTCAAGAGGCTAGCGAAGCTTACTTAGTCGGCCTTTTCGAAGATACCAACTTGTGCGCCATCCATGCCAAGCGTGTAACCATCATGCCTAAGGACATCCAACTGGCCCGCCGTATCCGTGGTGAACGTGCATAAACTTTTAATCAGTTATTTCAAACCAAAAGGCTCTTTTCAGAGCCACAACTTGAACAAAAGAAAAAAAGCAATTTGTCTAATTTGTTTTTTATTTAATACACATTCCATTTCCTCAGTCGAAATACGAATTTTTCATTTTATTTACCGTAATTTTGATGATAAAATTAGGAACGTTTACCGATAATAGAATCTCTATTAACCAATGGAGAGTAACTACTTAATAACACAAAACATACTGTAGTATACAACTGACCATTGTGAAACTTTCAATGCCAATGGAAGAGAATATAACATACTGTATGCCATAAAAAAGCAAAGATGGCGATAACCTATACTGTATTCGTTTTCAGAAATGTGTGTACAATACTACAGAATCGCTTGTAATTATTGTAGTTTTAAGAGGGGAATTTATTAAATTTGACCATATTTTGGGGTGTCCCGAACGAAAGCTCAGACCACGAAATATCAGACCCCTCAAATTAAGACCCTCAACTAAGTATTCCAGGATATCTAGACAATACCTTTATTCGAAAGCTAACGTCAATAGAACCGACTGATCATAAAAGAAACATCGATACCAGCTAGACCCCTATTTGCGACGTTTACTGGAGAAAACTAATACAGTACAAACAAACCGGCTATTCGCACTCCACGGAACCGTACGGTACGGTTTCGGTACGTTTTCGATTGCGGTTTCTAAAATTAACATCTATCGTGCGAATACTGTATCCGATTGGTTCTCGATCGTTCTCACTCTTCATATTTTTAGGATATTTTGTTCTTTTTACATTCACCTTACCTTACCTTTACTTGCTTCTTTTTTGTTTTATATTCGGTTTCAAAATATTATATAATAAAAAAGATAAAATTACTAAAAGTATAGAACATGAAACCAGGACCAGTGGCGGATCCAGCGAAGGGGGAGGGGCATGAGGGCCCGTTTCCCCCCAACCCCACTCCAAATCAGCCAAAAATTTTGAGTACCCATGAGTTCAGTGGCGATCCAGCAGTGGAATGAAAGGATAGCTCGATTATTTCCCACTTTACACCTAAGGTAGGCGTGGCGGCGAGAACCTCATCATATTGTTGCCCCCCCCCCCCCTTTCAGAAAATCTCTGGATCCGCCCCAGAGGACTTGGACATGGCGCTTAGAGACCTTGTTATTTGCACCTTATAAATCGACCTATTATTATTATTAATTATTATTATCGAGAACGATCGAGAATCATATAGGCCTATCAGATATTCGCACGATGTGCATTAAAACCGCTATCCAAACCGTACGGTTCCGTGGAGTAGCCTGTATCGCAGCCTACACTAACAACGGTTTGTTTGTACTGTATTTGTTTTGTCCAGTAAACGTCGCAAATAGTGGCCTAGCTGGTACACGGAGTTATTATCAAAATAATTATAACTCCATGGCTGGTATCGATAATACTTACTGGTGTTTATTTCATGATTAGTCAGTTCTATATATTGATGGAAATCCTGGCATACTTAGTTGAGGGTCTTAATTTGCAGGGTCTGATATTTCGAGTCGGTCTGATCTCGTGGTTTTAGGTCTTAGCTTTCGGGACACCCCATATTTTGTCACCCGGAAACCATCGTCCGTAACAGAGCAAACCCTTCCTCTCATCCCACTCCAGAATATTTTGAACTCTTGTGAACTGAAGTAGACAGTCCCTAAACAACTAGCACCTTAAGAGCTTAATAAATCATTTCTAAGCTTCCATGTTCTCTTAACATAAGATTTGCAAAATGTATCAAAAATATCATGAATATTATAGTCACAATGCACATCTTCCCCCAAGATCAATACAGTACTTAATTTTGTACAAAGGTCACTGGTTATAGAATACTCCCATACACTTAGGCAATCAGTATTAACTAGCTTATTTTCTAAAGCATGATATTCTTCAATTCTGATGGTGTTTAGTTGATTACATGTGAATAAAAAATGTTTTATATTATCAACACCATTATTACACAATTGGCAAGTGCCATCACTATTAGGTCACTATTTACAGGTCCCTATGTTTTAATGGAAGAGTATTATTTGACCTCATTTTGAATTTTAGGCCGATAATAATATGTGTGGTCAAGTAAATATTTTTCCATATTCGGGCAGCTCTTAATTACAGAATATTCAGAAAGTTTTGTTATACTGTAGTTCGCACTAAAGGCATCCTCTCGAACTGTCATTCGCTCGAATTGACTGCAGTCAATGGCATTCTTTCATAAAAACCTACACAAAGCCGGGCTACAGTAGTTTTCAATTAACCGCGCGCTTGCAACATCCAATAGGAAGCGTTAAGCCGATATAAGCGATTACCGTGAAGCCCTACTTTGCATATCTAACTGTATAAGTACCACGCTTCACTTCAGCGCATCACTCATCTATTCGATTTCGTGTATAATACAGTAAACCGAAATTATGCCTCCCAAAACTTCTGGAAAAGCTGTTAAAAAGGCTGGTAAGGCTAAGGCAGTCAGAACTGGCGACAAGAAGAGGAAACGTAAGCGAAAGGAAAGCTACAGCATCTACATCTACAAGGTGTTGAAGCAAGTTCACCCAGATACTGGTATCTCCAGCAGAGCCATGGGAATCATGAACAGCTTCGTCAATGATATCTTCGAACGTATTGCCGGTGAAGCATCTCGTCTTGCTCACTACAACAAGAAATCTACAATCACCAGTAGGGAAGTCCAGACCGCTGTCCGTCTCTTGCTGCCCGGTGAATTGGCCAAGCATGCCGTCTCTGAAGGCACCAAGGCTGTCACTAAATACACCAGTTCCAAGTAAACATCTTCCAGTTTCAAACCAAACGGCTCTTTTCAGAGCCACCCAAATGTTCAAAAGATAATTTGTCGGCAGTTTTCTGTTAAACATTATGATTAGATAATTCGTTTATATTTTTGCAATCATTCACATAATACAATCATTCTAACAAAGGGTTTTATAACATTACATACAAGTTCAATTTACAGTCACACACCCACACATTATATATAAATATGTATATATATATGTATATATATATAATAAAGGTGATGCTGTATAGGCAAATATACATACAGTAAATAACGAGTCATCTGACTCGTTATTTACTATATATATATATATATTTATATATAATTTTTGTATATCTATATGCATAATTATATTTTTTATTTCCACGTTTGTTGTCCTTGTGTTGTCGTTGGGCCTATTATGTGGATCATTATATATTTAGTACCCGCCAAATCTAGTGTTTCAATAGCCAATCCCGCCTTAGCACTCTGATCGCTGATTGGCTAGAATGAAAATGATAAAGGCGCCTATACTTAAGCGTCCAAAACCCTTTATAATCAGAAAACTACATACATTTCCATTCAGTATTCATTCTTGAGTTCATACTAGAAGTACTACAGTAATCGAAATGTCTGGACGTGGTAAAGGAGGTAAAGCTAAAGGAAAGGCCAAGAGCCGATCAAGCCGTGCTGGACTTCAGTTCCCAGTCGGTCGTGTTCACCGATTCTTACGAAAGGGTAACTATGCATCCCGTGTCGGAGCCGGTGCCCCAGTCTACATGGCTGCCGTACTCGAGTATCTCACTGCTGAAATCTTGGAGTTGGCTGGTAACGCTGCCCGTGATAACAAGAAGAGCAGAATCATCCCCCGTCACCTTCAACTTGCCATCCGTAACGATGAAGAGTTGAACCGTCTTCTCGGAAGTGTGACCATCGCACAAGGAGGTGTACTACCAAATATACAGGCTGTACTCTTGCCAAAGAAGACCCAGGCCAAGTCAACCAAGTAGATTTGATCAAACATTAAACCAAACGGCTCTTTTCAGAGCCACCAAATAAACGAAAGAGATTTGAGTTTATCTTGCTTGTAATATTATACCTGTATATTGATTGTTTTCCTGCAATATTCCCTTACCACAAATGGCGCATTTTAGTAACTTGCAGTCTCGCTCTAAGTACACTAGGTTTAGCTTCGAGTACTAAATGTGCATTAGCGCCATAACATAATTTATATGTCATGAAGGAATACGTTTTTCTACAATATTGTTACTAAATATAATACTCTAACCTTTCAGTCTCGCTATTTAAATAGGCCTACACTAGGTTTAGGTTCGGATCTAGGCCAGATTGTCGAGTCCAGTTTCCCGACTCAAAAACCATGAGTCCCAGTTTGCCGAAAGAGTCAATTAGCTATAAGCAGTATGCATTAACAAAGCATAAAATTCACGACGTATTCCTGTAATAAATTGCGGCTTATTGTAGTTTACGGATATTTTTGTTTTATTGTGTAAATCAGACTTGATTACAATTCGGCTATCAGCAAAAACAAAAAAGAATAAGCCTATCAGGTAATGTGCCTTATAACGATATTTCTAATAAATACAGTTCAACTAATATAGTAATATGTAGACCTATAAAGGAAATTTAATCTTTCTTTATAATGTAAGCACCTTCAGTAATAGTACTACTGATTTTCAAAGTGGTAGGTACAGTGACGAGAAACATACAGTACAGTGTAATAAACATCGAATAAAAAATTAATAAAATTAAATGTTCAAACATTATTTTTAATGGTTTTGGAAAGAAAAAGTTGACATCTCTTCGACATTAATTTTTAATATGTGTGGTAGTTCATTCCAGCCAGCTTTGGGATGAAATAAATTAATAAATAATATCTACAATTATACACACGTGCCAGCGGTGGCTCCAGAAATTTGCCGACAGGGATTCTGAATCAAGGAACCGGCTAGAGCCTCGGTCAGGGCCCTGACAAAAAAAAATTCCCTGGCGGATGCTTGATCCTTAATTTCATTTTATTGATAGTCATGCCTTCAAATGTGTTTTCCCATTGTTGCTTTCCAGTATTTTGCCTTTTAATTTGCATATAAATACGGCTCCTCGTTGACCCACCCATCTTTTTTCAAAATCATAGTATGCTGTACTTTCGTTGTAAACGGTGACGGCAAGATTGGGCAAACTGGGATTTCAGCAAAGTGGCTATGGACTCGGCAAACTGGGTTTCGACAAACTAGTCGGATACCGTACCTTAGGACCATGATATGAAACACCCACAATTAGCAATGTAATTCTTATTTTTAACATCCATGTGGACTTACTAATACAAGACAACACTTACTTTATACAATATCGATTTCCAACTCAAACGTATAGTATAAACACAAGATCGGTGGTATAAACTACAGTAGCTACTGCTGCTACTACTAGAATTCACATGAATTAACTTAGGCTTAGGCCCCATAAAAAATTATTAGTTTATCACCCTATCAAAAAATAAAAACTGATGAGGGAGGGAGGTTTGTTTTTTTTTTCCCCTTTTTTTTAAACCTATGTTCACAAGAAAATCTATGGTTAGGGACACATATATAAAAAGTCATAAGAGTGGAATCAAATTTATATTTGAAAAAAGATGTTTTTGTTGTACCAGTAAACATATTTGCAAGAAATCCATTTTTGTTTTTTTTTGTTTTTTTTACCGATGTTCACAAGAAAATCAATGTTTAGGGACACATATATAAAAAATCATAAGAGTGGAATCAAATTTGTATTTAAAAAAGATGTTTTTGTTG
This sequence comes from Anneissia japonica, assembly GCF_011630105.1. NCBI lineage: Eukaryota > Metazoa > Echinodermata > Crinoidea > Comatulida > Comatulidae > Anneissia > Anneissia japonica. The sequence continues at coordinate 682,097 of NW_022736945.1, read as the reverse complement.
TACCAGTAAACATATTTGCAAGAAATCCTGAGCTTTTCAATTGAAAAAAGATGGAAAAAGAACCGTTTCAAATAAAAATATATGTGGATTGAACAAAAAAATTAGATTTTCCCCAAAAGTGATGAGGGAGTGGGTGATAAACTAACAATTTTTTTTTTTAATGGGGCCTTATAGTAAATTTAGTATTATCAAACTCGGTAGTGTTGATACTATGAAGTGGAACCTTCGTGGCTCCCGTATTCGAATATTAAAGCATATGGGGGCCACATGACACGTAAATGTAAAAAACAACAAATTAATATCATGTTTACATAGCACGGATAATGGCATGCGTTAGTACCGAAACTGCCATTTCATAGCATAGATCATGAAGTGAAGAAAATAATTCATAATACTGTAATACTGCATCACATTGAGGAACATGTTATCCCAGTTTTTTAAGGACCTTGGTCAATAAATATGTATTAGTTTTGGAAGGCGAAACTAAAAGCTGTATAGCAAAAATTACCATTGAACTATAGCATATGATACTATAGTTGTAGCATTATTGGTTTTGGGTTATATTATTCTAGTTTTAGTATAAACATATACAGTATTCGTTTTCAGAAATACGTGTCCAAAGTAGCTAGTTTCCAGAGAGGAAATAGTACTGTATATTCAATTCGACCATTTAATATAGTGAAATAAGCTTCATAAATCCTTAATCATAGTCAATATGCAATTTTGAGTATTTTCGAATGAAAAAATTCTAATCTAAACTTTTACAACGATGTACAGTATAATAATTTATTTAAATTTATTAACCTCCCTTAGGAGAGAAACACTAAAATTTATTATAAAATACAGTACAATAATTGACGTTCGCGGACTTACACAGGGCGGGCTACAGTATTCAATTTTATAACTCCATGCCTGATGCAAACCCAACTCATTAATTAAAACGTCACGAAGTATGACGGTACCAAAGGAGCGTCAATAAAATTTAAGCTCCGTTCAAATACACCCCCCTTTAACAGCGAACAAAAAAATGGTCTAATGATCAGTGACACTGGAATTTGTAAGGTGTGCAATAATAATTCCATTGAAGACTTGATCATTTTCTGCTTGTATGCCCAGCTTTTAAAAAAATCAGAAGGATGGAAATATAACACTTTAAAAATAATCTCCAATCACTAAACTTTCACGACGTATGAGATAAATTTACAGAAAAGGTATGTTTTTTTCCTAATTCCTCCATGAGTACAGCAATATACCGCTCTACAGTAATAATTTTTAGTGACACAATTTTACTGGTTCTTATAAAAAAAAAAAAAAAAAAGTGTAAGCTTAATTTGAATTAAAATAATCAGTTGATTCGTTTGATATCTCCAGCAGTGCATTGTATACATTTGCACCAACATTAGTGATCCATCTTATGGTTATATTGAAATTTATATTAAGGTATACATTCCCCAATGTCTGCATTATATTTTTATATTATTTAGGTAGCAATAACCTAAAAAAATACTTGCGAAAAAAACTTGGGTCTGATATTATCATAAAGCAATGTTGGATCCAGTGTTATTTTTAAAATAATACTGTAGTAAAATTTTAAATTTATTTGTTCTTTTAAATGTTTGTGCAACTTATTAAAACTGTTTTTCTTTTCCTTTGGTATCACTGATGAGAAGTAGGCCTATATTCATATCAGTTTAGAAAACAATAGATGCTATACTGTTATAGTTTATAAACAGATACTTGTCTTGACGGAATCTGCCAAGTAGGAATTAATGTACAGGGTATACGCGGTGGAAAACTCCCGCCAAAAAGGAAGGGGGGGGGGAGTGGAAACAGTTCATTAAAACATGAAACTGTAGTTTATAAAGAACAACAGACATAATAAAATGAATATCAGGCGGGTTTTCGTTGATTTGTATTAAATTTTTTAAAATAGATAATTTACCCTCTCAAAAAAGTCCCAAAACAAAAGCAAACATTTTGTGTAGAAAGTCGAGGAATCTCCACTGTTTCAAAACTCCCGCTAAACAATACGCCCAAGGTCAGATGCAGCGCATGACTTGGCAGCAATACTCCGTAATTCATATTACGTCCGTATACAGACTATATAAACTTAGTGGATTCAAGCTTAAGTACATTTCGATTTCGAAACGACTCCGAATACAACAATAATAAACATGTCTGGACGTGGTAAAGGAGGAAAAGGACTTGGAAAAGGAGGTGCTAAGCGTCATCGTAAGGTGTTGCGTGATAACATCCAGGGCATCACTAAACCAGCTATCCGTCGTCTTGCTCGTCGTGGTGGTGTCAAGCGTATATCTGGTCTTATCTACGAAGAGACCCGTGGTGTATTGAAAGTATTCCTTGAGAATGTCATCCGTGATGCTGTCACATACACCGAGCATGCCAAGAGGAAGACCGTCACCGCCATGGATGTCGTCTACGCCTTGAAGAGACAAGGCCGAACCCTTTACGGATTCGGTGGATAAGCTACTCACTATCATTCAAACCAAACGGCTCTTTTCAGAGCCACCATTTGAACAAAAGAGATTGATTTCTTCCTTGCCTTGTATACACGTCATATTACAGGTCCAGATTATCGGTGGCCTAAACTATACACGAAATAATGTCAGCCACTATTATCTTCTCGTTTGATTAAAATATAAAAATTGCGTGCGTCATATATCTATGAAGGAATTTTTTTTTTTTTAACTGGAATAACTAAATAAAGGCTAGTGTACTTTACTATGGAGCCTCTCATCAAACTACTTTTGACGTTTGTTAGTGTACGCCATTCTGCATGTTTATGAGCGGTATACATTTTTGTATTATTGTTATTACCCACATGTAATTATACTGTAGTAGTGCCTAGAAGTGGTATGCAATTGTAATTTTAAAAAGAAATGAACGTGCTTTCGTGATGCCAAAATTTAAGTAAATTGCCCTACATAACAATATATAATTAATAGAAACATTAAACAAGAAATTACCTTGAAAGTTTGATCATTTATATTTTATGAATATCGCGAGAGCCCACTGTCCTAGCCTACAGTATTCCAACATGCAAATATATTGCAGTATTTTATTTAAATCAGTACATACAAAGGGAATTTTATGTACTGTACAGTACTTGAACCGTAATTTGTGAAGTGTTTATTAATTGGTGTAATTTGTGAAATATATATTTTTATCCAATCAACTAAATGATTTGTTACTTTGTAATCAGGGAGCAGTTTTAATATATTACATTACTGTACTTTACTGTAATTCAAAATGGGTGTCTGTAAAACGAAGACCCTTCGGTATTTCTTGATATCCCTAATTTTATTCCGGTGAAATAATGAAATAGGTACTTGGCAACTGTTTTATGATGATTTTGAAATACAGTACTTATAATTGAGAAATATTATTGAAGGTCTTCGTTTTGTAGACACCCATATAGAGGTGCCTATAAAATGAAGGCCCTTGAAAATTTCACAAACGGACGCCTAAAAAAAATCGTAATTTTGATTTTCTGACAGCCAAGTGTATTATCAAAATAAAAGAGGAAAAATAAGTCTTATTTTTTGTGTCTTCGTTTTATAGACGCCCAATTCAAAATATTATATTGAGGTGTTTTAGACAACCTTTTAAATATCTGTAAATATATTATAAAAGTAGGCTACTGTTGTGTTCCTTTTATTAAACTCGATTTATTCAATAATACACATAATTTTGTGATAATAGTCTCAATTGTACTTGTGAAATATATTAAACCCGATTTTAAGTAAGAATAGTTACTTATAAATATGTTATAAATATAGGCCACTGTTGTGCTCCTGGCCTTTTATTAAACTAAATTCATTCAATAATAGACATAATTTTGTGATTGATACTTGTGAAATATTTTAAACCCGATTTTAAGTAAGAATACTATCTATTGTTAACATGTATGTTAAAATTCAATTATAGGCCTACAAAAAATTCGTGATACCCAAATAATATGATACTTACACAACAGAAATTATCTAGTGAATGTACAGTATACTGTACTTCAAATACTACTTGAAAATATTTTTATAAAGAGAGTAGATTATCAAGTTAAGAACAACAAAGAACAATTAGACAAAAGGTCACTCCAAAAATGTACAAGGCTGTTACAAATTACATTGTTCTGACACACAAAGCCATTTTGAAACGAACGCGCCATATTTTACGGACGTGTTCTTAGGCATTCGCTTAACCAATCATGTTGGTTGTTCTAAGAACGTCTCACTATATAAGCACATTGCATTTTCGAAATTGGACATCAATTTCAAATTGAAAATAACAATGGCTCGTACTAAGCAAACTGCCCGTAAATCAACCGGTGGAAAAGCTCCCCGAAAACAACTTGCTACCAAGGCAGCACGAAAAAGTGCACCAGCCACCGGTGGTGTCAAGAAACCTCATCGCTACAGGCCTGGAACTGTCGCTCTCCGTGAGATCCGTCGATACCAAAAGAGTACTGAGCTTCTTATTCGCAAACTCCCATTCCAACGTCTAGTTCGTGAAATCGCCCAAGACTTCAAAACCGATCTCCGATTCCAGAGTTCTGCCGTCATGGCTCTTCAAGAGGCTAGCGAAGCTTACTTAGTCGGCCTTTTCGAAGATACCAACTTGTGCGCCATCCATGCCAAGCGTGTAACCATCATGCCTAAGGACATCCAACTGGCCCGCCGTATCCGTGGTGAACGTGCATAAACTGTTAATCAGTTATTTCAAACCAAAAGGCTCTTTTCAGAGCCAAAAATTGATCAAAAGGGGAAAAGCAATTTTGTCTAAATTATCGTTTTGTTTACTTTGTTTTTATTTACAGTGTTAGTTACAGTATAACGTATTGCATTTCTTCAATGAAAGTACAGTACAACTATTTAATTTATTTATTCAACCACAATTTTCATAACATTAGGCCCAAAAATTAACTGTTGCTATTGGTAAATCGCTAGGCATTCGAATATAAAAGAAATGAGAATTAATTTTCACTCAGGCGTCCAGGCACTATTTAAAAACAAATGCTGATTAACAGACCATGGTTTTATACCTTTCAGTTAAAATTATATACAATATATTTTAAACGGTAGCAGCAGCGGGACATTCTTTAGATGGATATGCCCGCCCTTATTTTTCTTTTTACTTGTAGGTTATTGTTTACTTACCGTGTCTTTTTTTTTTTGTTTCTCATTCTCTAATTTACAAATTGTTCTGTAATGGTAATTATTTAGCATTGAATATTATACATCCCTCTGAACTGCCTTGCCTTTTTAAAATGAAGTTTTGATTTACTTCAATTTGTATTTGTTTATTTTCATGTCACCTTTCATATCACTTTATTAAGATTAATTTATGTTATATGTTTTGCTTTTCTATTGATTTTACTTACATTATTGTTTAATTTAATTGTCTGTATATATCTATGTTAAAAATCCAAAGACCGGACTAACAGGCCTGAGAGCCTCTGGAGTGTTTTTCACACTATAGTTAATCCTAGCCAACTTAGGTTATATTGTCTTGTTTTTGTTAAATTTCCTTTCATTGTATTGTATGTTATTTCATTGGCTACATAAAGAATGAATGAATAGATTAGCCTGGGTTTAATAAATTTGCATTTATTAGTATTCTTTATTTGCTTTGCAGAACATTTCACAAAATACCAATTCCACATTCTTTCATATTTAAATAGCATACTAAATCTTCCAGTAGCTGATGATGCATTTTGGCTTCAAAAAACGTATAAAAATATACTGTATTCATTTTCAGAAATGTGTACAATAGTTTCAAATAATAATAGAGAAAAAAAATATTCAATTCGACCATTAGTCAATGTTATACAATTCGATCATTTAATACAATGGCACAAACTCATCGTATAGGCCTATATGTATATACAGTATTTACACTAGTATATTTTTTTTAAGCTGAAATAGGCAATTTTCAATATCGAAATACAGTACTGTATTGTTGTGTACTACATTATAACATGGAGGAAATTTCCCCACGATTATATTATACAGAAATAGATTTTCATTCGTAGATGCGTTGCCCTTGTCTCATGGTCCATAAAAAAAACCTACACAAAAGCGGGTACACGAGAGTATCCAATTAAAAGCGCGCTTTCATCATCCAATAGGAAGCGTTAAGCAGATATAAGCGATTACCGTGAAGCCCTATTTTGCATATCTAACTCTATAAGTACCGCGCTTTATTTTAGCGCATCACTCATCTATTCGATTTCGTGTAGAATACAGTAAGTCGAAATTATGCCTCCCAAAACTTCTGGAAAAGCTGCTAAAAAGGCCGGTAAGGCTAAGGCAGTCAGAACTGGCGACAAGAAGAGGAAACGTAAGCGAAAGGAGAGCTACAGCATCTACATCTACAAGGTGTTGAAGCAAGTTCATCCAGATACTGGTATCTCCAGCAGAGCCATGGGAATCATGAACAGCTTCGTCAATGATATCTTCGAACGTATTGCCGGTGAAGCATCCCGTCTTGCTCACTACAACAAGAAATCCACTATCACCAGCAGGGAAGTCCAGACCGCTGTCCGTCTCTTGCTGCCCGGTGAATTGGCCAAGCATGCCGTCTCTGAAGGTACCAAGGCTGTCACAAAATACACCAGTTCCAAGTAAACATCTTGTTGCCCAGTTTCAAACCAAACGGCTCTTTTCAGAGCCACACAAAAGTTCAAAAAAGATTTGTGAATTTCAGTGTCTGTCGTTTCCACTTTTCTTACTTTTTTTCCCCTAATGATATTAGTAAGCGGTTAGTGAAATACACAATTAATTCGAAAATATAGATACACTTTTCTTTTTTGTTCCTAATGATATAAGAAATTATTAGTTAAAGTGGTAGTTAGTATTTCACAAATATAAATACACAAATAATCCGAAGCAGGGAACAGTTTAATTAAAATTTTATTGTTCCCTGATTCGAAGCAACACAACATTTATCCTACCAGAAAAATCATCTGCTGGCTATATTTTTATTGAATAATAACAAGATATGTACCTTTCCAAGGAACTCCATAAATAGCTTAATCACAGACAATGCAATATTTTAATTGTGGGGGATTATCTTTAAAAAGCTTATACAAATACTCTTATTAATTAGGTAGTTTTAATAAAAATTTTAACCTACACACATGTGTCCCGTTATTTCATGTGCAATAAGACTATGTTGTACCTGCGTTTACTTGCTATCATTGTGCGATATTTTCAATTCATGTATAACGTGTGCTGATGCATATTTAGATAGTTTAGAAATATTCATTTTGAGTGATCCCTGGAAAGCTTTTGTATTGGCTAGCAATATTGATATTGAAAACACAATGGCGTGTATTCCAATACTTGGAGTATGTATTATACTTTCTTGGCTAGCAAGTACAAGCTTTAAAATCTTAACACCCCCGTATACGTTCCTGATTGGTGTTTCATTTACACTTACCTCCTACAATACAACGATTGTATTTATTAGATTGATTTAATGTATTTTCAAAAAAACAGTATTCATATACCGGGGCGTTTATTTTTGTATTTGTTTTTATATAGAATGAATACGAATAGGCTTATATGGTACTCAAATAAACGCCCCTAAATTTCACTGTAATTGTGGAACGTATACAACACATAATTACCTTCAAAATGTGTTGATCATAAATTGGGTGATCATAAAGGATCGATGGTCTCAACCAGGTTAGAAAAAGTCTAATGATCTAATCTAATTCTACTGGAGTAAAATAATAATTAGAATATGTTATACGGTATACAAATTTTACATGATTCTCAATGACCCTGCTTAAGCTTGAAATTTTTCTTTCATATTCCAACGATTGAGTGCCACTGCTTTAAAGGTAATTGTAAAAGTATTGTTAGTCTCAAAAGTGATGCTGTCATTTATTTCATATTTTTCTTATTATACACGATAGCCGTTTAACAAAAGGAGCATTAACATACCCACTCTAGGACGGAAAGCGCCAAACAAAACCACTGAAAAGTGACAACAAAGAAAATGGAATAAAAAGATGCTCTTATATAGCCGGAGGAGAAAATATATTACTTGTGTTTAGAACACTGCTAAAGAATAAAATTCAGTTTTTTGAGTTTATGCTTTGAATAATGAATTGTACGTTTAAGAAATGGAAAACACAAATCAGTTTCATCTTTGAACCGGGAAGAATACTTTCTAATTTAAATATAATAAAGAACGTACACAGAATGAAGGAAAGCAGTGCTCAAGTTATATTTAAAAATATCGTCTTATATAGCTTTTAAGCTAATTGCTATTTCTGTATTTATACATAATATTTTTAGTTACATATACCATAGAGAAAATCTATTTTCTCTATGTATATACCATGGACCTATAGGTCCCTGGTATATACCGTTGTGTTGTCCTTGGGACTACACTGTATATTTGGTACCCGCCAAATTTCGTGTTTCAATAGCCAACCCCGCCTTAGCATTCTGATCGCTGATTGGCTAGAATGAAAATGATAAAGGCGCCTATACTTAAGCGTCCAAAATCCTTTATAAGCAGGAAACTACATTTCCATTCAGTATCCATTCTTGAGTTCATACTAGAAGTACTACAGTAATCGAAAATGTCTGGACGTGGTAAAGGAGGTAAAGCTAAAGGAAAGGCCAAGAGCCGATCAAGCCGTGCTGGACTTCAGTTCCCAGTCGGTCGTGTTCACCGATTCTTACGAAAGGGTAACTATGCATCCCGTGTCGGAGCCGGTGCCCCAGTCTACATGGCTGCCGTACTCGAGTACCTCACTGCTGAAATCTTGGAGTTGGCTGGTAACGCTGCCCGTGACAACAAGAAGAGCAGAATCATCCCCCGTCACCTTCAACTTGCCATCCGTAACGATGAAGAGTTAAACCGTCTTCTCGGAAGTGTTACCATCGCTCAAGGTGGTGTACTACCAAATATCCAGGCTGTACTTCTGCCAAAGAAGACCCAGGCCAAAACCAAGTAGATTTCAACAACCAGCTTCTCAAACCAAACGGCTCTTTTCAGAGCCACCAAATAAACAAAAGAGATTTGAGTTTCATCTTGCTTGTAATAAAACTTGTATTGATTGTTTTTTTCTTCAATATATTTTACCATGTGGCCAGATGCTCTGCGGTCAAGTTGTGGACTTCGCTTGATGTTTCACTAAAACGTGAAACTAACACTGGTATTTTAAAATTTGAAGTTAAGAGGCTCTAAGTCCAGAAACAGATCCACTTTTTTATAAGAATTTTGTATTTTAAGATGGTATATTAAGACCTTTTCAAAAAAAAAAGTTCATTTTTTTTACACTGGTTGCTTAGCACTGTGTTGTTTATTTGCACGAGCTTCGTTGCTTACTGACCTAACTTGTGTTTTCTGTTTTGATGACATGTTTCTTACTGTTATTTTCTTTGCTCCTCTGAGGACCTTGGATTTCATCCCTGAGCAGTCCCCCGGGATAGGTAATAAAAAAAAAGGAAGAAAGGGCAAGGGCCCGCGGTCGACAGTGGCCTCCATTGAGTCCTACCCATTGTCCAGTTGGAGACGCCCACAATTAACAAATTAAAAAAATAATAAATTCCTTTTTTTAATAACCTTATGTGGATTATTTCTATATATGCATAATCATTTTTTATTTACACACTTAGTGCTGTGTCCTTGCGTTGTCGTTGGGCCTATTGTATATTACCCGCCAAATCCCGTGTTTCAAAAGCCAACACCGCCTTAACATTCTGATCACAATTAGCAAATTTAAACAATGTAATTCCTTGTTTTTAATATACTATGTGGACTACAAATACAATACAAGACAAGACCTATTTTATACAATATCGATTTCCAACCCAAAAGTCTTTCACAGCCGGGCTCTATAGGCCTAAACTACAGAACATTAGTTTACTACTAGAACTCACTCTGAACATGGATCAAGTTAGGCCTTTAGTAAATACAGTATCCGACTTAGTAGTATCGTTGATATTTTCTGTGAAGGGGAACATCAGCCACTAATCTAAACTATTACAACGTTGTAAATTATAATAATTCAATTCAATTAATTAACCTCCCTCAGGAGAGAAACACTAAAATTCAGACAGATTCAATAAAATATACAGTACTTTACAATAATAGTGTTAAGTCAGATTTTGCTATATGTATTAACTGCCCCTGTTTGTAGAATAGGCCTGTGTTAAAGCATAGACCAAGATACTCTATGCAGACCACAAGTTTGTGGTGATTGTAATTCTAGATTACAGACAGTGAACTTAGCTATCTTCCAACTATGCATTCAAGGTTTGCCATTCTCACTTAGCAACAAACTTTCTTATCTTGTTTTGGAATAGTCACCAAAACAGTGTATCAGTTCAGTTCATGGATTCAATGCAACAGGTTCTGGAGAAGAAACTGATATAAGTTTATATTGAATTATGTTCTAGGATTATAGTTAATAAATAATATTAAATCAGTGTTCACATTTAGTACATTATCACCATTATTAGCAGTTTATAGATGCTGTTGACTACAGTATGATATAATCAGGGTCCTGATACTGTATAATAATTGCAGTATATTATGTCACTGTAATGATTATTTATAATAATCACCCCTTAGATATGAATTACCTTTAATTTATATGTTTATATTTTCTATTTTATTATGTTGTATAGCATAGATGTGTATAAGAGACAGGTGCCAACACGGTCTAGGATGGGACGATAAGGTTCCAGATGCAAGTAAAATAAAATGGGAGGATTGGCTCAAGGACCTTCCTAAGCTTGAGCAGTTCACTATTCCAAGATGTCTCAAGCCCTCTAACTTTGGAAACGTAGT
>NW_022736945.1:655100-670791 GCF_011630105.1 Anneissia japonica | reverse complement strand
ACCAAATATCCAGGCTGTACTTCTGCCAAAGAAGACCCAGGCCAAAACCAAGTAGATTTCATCAACCAGCTTCTCAAACCAAACGGCTCTTTTCAGAGCCACCAAATAAACAAAAGAGATTTGAGTTTCATCTTGCTTGTAATAAAACTTGTATTGATTGTTTTTTTCTTCAATATATTTTACCAAAAAATGGCGCATTTTAGTAATCTGCAGTCCCGCTCTTTCTATACTAGTTTAGATTCGAGTGCATAACGCAATAGCATCTCACCTACTTATTCATGGAGGAATACGTTTTTCTACCAAAATTAATACCCTTTAGCTTCAGTTTCTAGGTTTAGGTTCGAGTAATAAACTTAAACCTCCATACAACTAAGCAAAAGTGGATTTCATATCTGGCATGGGATCCCGGAGGGAAGACGTGAAAGTGGGTAAAAATATGGCCAGATGCTCTGCGGTCAAGTTGTGGAATTCGCTTGATGTTTCACTGAAAAGTGAAACTAACACATGGTATTTTAAAATTTGAAGTTAAGAGGCTCTAAGTCCAGAAACAGATCCACTTTTTTATAAGAATTTTGTATTTTAAGATGGCGTATTAAGACCTTTTCAACAACAAAAAAAAAGTTCAGTTTTTTGACACTGGTTGCTTGGCACTGTGTTGTTTCTTTGCACGAGCTTCGTTGCTTACTGACCTACCTTGTGTTTTCTGTTTTGATGACATGTTTCTTACTGTTATTTTCTTTGCTGGGATCCTCTGAGGACCTTGGATTTCATCCCTGAGCAGTCCCCCGGGATAGGTAATAAAAAAAAAGGAAGAAAGGGCAAGGGCCCGTGGTCGACAGTGGCCTCCATTGAGTCCTATCCATCACTCCTCTAACAGACTTGTCCAGTTGGAGACGCCCACAATTAACAAATTTAAAAAAAATAATAAATTCCTTTTTTTAATAACCTTATGTGGATTATTTCTATATATGCACAATCATTTTTTATTTACACACTTAGTGCTGTGTCCTTGCGTTGTCGTTGGGCCTATTGTATATTACCCGCCAAATCCCGTGTTTCCATAGCCAACACCGCCTTAACATTCTGATCACAATTAGCAAATTTAAACAATGTAATTCCTTGTTTTTAATATACTATGTGGACTACAAATACAAGACAAGACCTATTTTATACAATATCGATTTCCAACCCAAAAGTCTTTCACAGCCGGGCTCATAGGCCTAAACTACAGAACAGTTGTTTACTACTAGAACTCACTCTGAACATGGATCAAGTTAGGCCTTTAGTAAATACAGTATCCGACTTGGTAGTATTGTTGATATTTTCTGTGAAGGGGAACCTCAGCCACTAATCTAAACTATTACAACGTTGTAAATCATAATAATTCAATTCAATTAATTAACCTTTACAATAATAGTAGATACGTTGTCCTTGTCCCAATTTACACAAAGACCTACACAAAGCCGGGCTACAGTATTCAATTAATCGCGCGCTTTCAACATCCAATAGGAAGCGTTAAGCCGATAAACGATTACCGTGAAGCCCTATTTTGCATATCTAACTCTATAAGTACTGTGCTTCATTTCAGCGCATCACTCATCTACTATATTCGAATTCGTGTAGACTAAACTGAAAGTATGCCTCCAAAAACTTCAGGAAAAGCTGCCAAAAAAGCCGGTAAGGCTAAAGCCGTCAGAGCTGGCGACAAGAAAAGGAGACGTAAGCGAAAGGAAAGCTACAGCATCTACATCTACAAGGTGTTGAAGCAAGTTCATCCAGACACTGGTATCTCCAGCAGAGCCATGGGAATCATGAACAGCTTCGTCAATGATATCTTTGAACGTATTGCCGGTGAAGCATCTCGTCTTGCTCACTACAACAAAAAATCCACCATTACCAGCAGGGAAGTCCAGACCGCTGTCCGTCTCTTGCTGCCTGGTGAATTGGCCAAGCATGCCGTCTCTGAAGGTACCAAGGCTGTCACAAAATACACCAGTTCCAAGTAAACATCTTGCCTAGTTTCAAACCAAACGGCTCTTTTCAGAGCCACATAAAATTTCAAAAGAGATTTGTGAATTTCAGTGTCTGTCGTTTGCACTTTTCTTCCCCTAATGATATTAGTAAGCGGTTAGTGAAATACACAAATAATTCGAAAATGTAGATACACAAATAATCCGAAGCAGGGAACGGTTAAATTAAAATTTAACCATTTCCTGATTCGAAGCAACACAACATTTATTCTACCAGGAAAATTATCTGCTGGCTATATTTTTATTGAAAATAACTCCATAAATAGCTTGGCCTGAGTGTCAGGTTCTATATATCAATCACAGACAATGCAATATTTTAATTGTGGGGGACTATTATACAAACGCACTCTTATTAATTAGGTAGGCCTAGTTATAATAATAAAAAAAAAAATTAACCTGTACACGTCGTGTCCCGTAATTTCATGTGCAAATAAGACTGTTGTTACCTGCGTTTATTTGCTACCATTTTTTTCAAGTGTTGGGTAAAATTTCATTCTTTCAAATGAAGGTTGTATAACCTGTTTCAAATATGGTCCTGTTTTGTGATATACAAAAGTACATTATCCTACATTAAAATTTAATAGTAAAAGCATGGTATTAAAATAGGTCCATGGTGAAAGTAATACTGTAGTAAGATTGTTTTAAGAAATGTATAAACAGTTTAGCCCTAAAATTGATAATAAAACTATATGCAAGTGTAAGAGTTTAAAATTAAGAGTACAGTATTTTTAAAAGTGGTAACTTAATTCAGATTGTATTAATTATATATTCTATTTTTTATAGTTTAACTTGAAATTAAAATAATCAGTTGATTCTGTTAATATATGTGATAAGGCATTCCATAACGTTTTCACCAGCATACAGTGAAGTCTTAGATTAAACTTACTTTTGGAGCTGTACAGTGTTTAGTGAATCTGCATTTCTTGTGTTATACACATGTCGATCAAACTGTTTCTATTTCATTACATAGGAGGTGCAGTGACGTTCAAACATTTAAACGTGCAATAATGTCTTATAAATAACTATGCCTGCTGCTCTTTTTGCAATCTGTGAATTACTTTATTTTTATTAATTGTATTTTCCCAGACTGAAATGCCGTAATAATATAACCCATACATGGTTGTTGTAAGTATAATTTAATTGTATTTCCGTTTAAGTGTATGCAAGTTTTGAGAGTAAAATTTGATTTAGAACTGTATCAAAATATTCGCGCCACGCAACAGCAATTCGCTCAATTCTATCGGAGGTGTTTCATACCAGGTCCGCTTTGAATGTATAAGTATCGGCTGATTTAGTCATCTAGTACAGTTCTAACTTGTAAGCCTATTGTCGAAGTTTTGTCGGTAGTGAACATCTTGTCACAAAATGACTGAACAAACCAAAGCTAAGAAAAAGGCTGCGCCTAAAAAGCCAGCATCTCATCCTACTTACATTGAGATGATCACTGCTGCCATAGGTGCTTTGAAAGAAAGAAATGGTTCTTCTCGTCAGGCAATCGCCAAGTACATTCAAGCCAACTACAAGGTTGATGCTGGTAACATGAACACCCACCTGAAGATGGCTTTAAAACGTGGTGTCGATAGCGGAAAACTAGCCCAACCTAAAGGCACAGGCGCCAGCGGATCGTTCAAATTGAACCAGGCTGCAGCCAAGGCAGATGCTGCTGCAAAGGCAAAGAAAGAAAAAGCTAAGAAGAAAGCAGTAGCAGATAAAGAAAAGAAAGCAGCAAAGAAAGCTACTAAAAAGGCTAAGAAACCAGCTGCCAAGAAGGCTAAAAAGCCAGCGAAGAAGGCTTCCAAGTCACCAAAGAAGGCAAAAAAATCGGAGAAGAAAGCGGCCAAGCCAAAGAAGGCGAAGTCTCCCAAGAAGGCCAAGGCTAAAAAGCCAAAGGCAAAGAAGGCTACCAAGTCTCCAAAGAAATCTAAGAAGTAGACGGTGTATTTCTCAACCCAAACGGCTCTTTTCAGAGCCACCATTTGAACAAAAGAGAACGATAGTTTTTCTGTTCACAGAAATAACAGATGAGTTTACAGTATACTAAGTATTAATATGATTAAAGGTTTTTTCTGTTACATTTTTCACAGATACATCTGAATTTTTAAATTTAGATATTTCATTTTTAACATAAATTACATTACAAATTATCTAGCGTTCTGATTAGTACAACCTTTTCCTTAAAAATCACACTTGTATTTCACATTTCATTTCAGAATATCTTGTGACAAAACACTAATGTTGTTCAAATATAATTACAGTATCGATGAAAAGAGGTTCAAATAACGGCTCCTTAATACAGAAGTCATTTCTTGATAATGTACAGTATTTATATGCTATACAGTATATTTTTCTACACAAATCTACAACTCCGTCCACTTCATGCTGATTATTATTTGTGACATGTATCACCCGTATATTTTATTATACAGCTTGACTTTACATCTTATATGTGTATATGGCGAGTAGTAGTGAGGAGGTGTTTACCTTGATTGGATTCTATGTCGTATAGCTATAGTAGTACAGTATTAACTGTTCCCTAGTAGTAGTACTGTATGTGAATTTGCATTCACACAATCACAATTTCTGCATTATATTTTATATTCCCATGGTTCAATCCCACTGTATGTGTACAGTATTGGAAGATTTAAATCTCCACTCACAACTCCCCAAAGCAATATCCTAATAAATAGTATTTGTCTGATAAGCAATGTTTCCCCCTCGTATAAGTGATGAGAAGTATACAGTATTCATATGCGTTTAGAGACCAAGAGATTACAGCTGTTATTATAGTTTATAAACAGATACTTGTCTTGACGGAAAACACCAAATAGGAATTAATCTACAGACTACACGGCGGAAAACTCCCGCCAAAAAGGAAGGGGAAGTTCATTAAAATATGAAACTTTAAAAGAACATAGGCCTAATAGAATAATTTTCAGGCCGATTTTCATTGATTTGTATTAAATGTTTGATTAAATTTAAAAATTAGATATTTCCCTCTCAAATAAATAAGGTCCCAAAACAAAGGCAAACATTTGTTGAAAATGGCGGAATTTCCACTGCTTTCAAAACTCCCGCTAAACAATAGCCCAAGGTCAGCCACAGTGCACAACTTGGCAGCGATACACAATAATTCATATTACGTCCGTATAGAGACTAGATCAATCTAGCGAATTCATGCTGAAGTTCATTTCGAATCGAACTTCGAATACAGCAATAAGTAATATGTCTGGACGTGGTAAAGGAGGAAAAGGACTAGGAAAAGGAGGCGCTAAGCGTCATCGTAAGGTGTTGCGTGATAACATCCAAGGTATCACCAAACCGGCTATCCGTCGTCTTGCTCGTCGTGGTGGTGTCAAGCGTATATCTGGTCTTATCTACGAAGAGACCCGTGGTGTATTGAAAGTATTCCTTGAGAATGTCATCCGTGATGCTGTCACATACACCGAGCATGCCAAAAGAAAGACCGTCACCGCCATGGATGTCGTCTACGCCTTGAAGAGACAAGGCCGAACCCTGTACGGATTCGGTGGATAAGCTACTCATCTTTCCCCAAACCAAACGGCTCTTTTCAGAGCCACGATTTGAACAAAAGAGAATGATTGCTTTCTGTTTTTATGTACATATTCATATCATTACGTATCATTTTTAGGTAAAAAAAATCAGTTCATCGGAGACGGTGTATGATGGAAGAAACATGCTCGTTTTTCGATTTTTAAAATGGTAAAACTGCCCTAACATAAGAGTAAAAGCATCAATTGAAATATCCAACAATGGTATTTCAACTTACAAATGTGTATTTAATTTGAATTTTTTAATTCAATAACTCATAATTTGCAAAAGCAGGCCCGTCCATGGTTCGGTGGTTTCAACGAACCCCCTTTTTTTTTTTAAAGAAGTGCCCTTTTGAAGGTGTATGTACAAATTTCTAGAGTGACATATCTGGTCGTCTAAAAATCGAGGTCATGAAAATTAGTACCGGTACTTTCTAATGTCTGTCATGGCGATAGGCTCTGAATAAATGAATAAGGTTCTGGTCTATAACAAAAATTGTAAATTTACCATTAAATAATATTGAAGATAAAAACGAGTCCAATAGTATAATGCTCCTGTTTTTTTGTCTGAAACCCCCCCCCCCCCTTTACAAATCCTGGCTACGGCCTTGAAATAATTTGTGAAATATTAAAACAAATATCTGTTTTCAACTAATAACTTGTATAGTAGGCCTATTACTCGTACTGTACATTACTGTAAATTCAATATATTATCTTAAGGGTAGACAAATATCTGTAAGTAGACTAAGGCATACTGTACTTATAAAAATAGGCTACTGTTTGTGTCCTAATCCTACATGCAAATGTTTTCCGTTTATTAAATTCAATTCATTTTTTTAAACAATTTCAATAAATACCGATAATTTCATGATACCCAATTTTGAATACCTGTATAATAGTGTCAGAATTGTTTTGTACTTTAATTTGTGAAATATTTTAAGTAAGAATACTACCTATTAACATGCAAATGTTATTTGTTCAAATTCAATGAACACATAATTCCGTGATACCCAATAATATACTTCAGTCTACAACCGAAATTCTAAGTACAAATGTACTTCAAATACTACTTGGAAATATTTAGTAGATGTAAAATATCTAGATGTAGAAACACATTTGTATTTTTGTATTTAATAGCACTTAATAGTCATTATACAGTATAGGTCTATACCTGTATTTTATATGAAACCTATCATATTTTTTTAAGTCTCAATTTGCGGTTATACAATATACCCCAATAATTAGTCTTTCTTTTTAAATGTTTTGATAAATGTATAGGCCTATATATATATATTATCTGTATTTTGTATGTTCTATTGTTAAAAACTAATATTATCATGTTATATCAAATTTCGACTGTATCTCGTATTGACGATTGTCGACAATACATTTTCCTTGCTTGATTCCCTGTTCTTTTCTGACACACTAAAGCCATTTTTGAAGCGAACGCGCCATACTTTACGGACGTGATCTTAGGCATTCGCTCAACCAATCATGTTGGTTGTTCTAAGAACGTCTCACTATATAAGCACATTGCATTTTCGAAATTGGACATCAATTTCAAATTGAAAATAACAATGGCTCGTACTAAGCAAACTGCTCGTAAATCTACCGGAGGAAAAGCTCCCCGAAAACAACTTGCTACCAAGGCAGCACGAAAAAGTGCACCAGCCACCGGTGGTGTCAAGAAACCTCATCGCTACAGGCCTGGAACTGTCGCTCTTCGTGAGATCCGTCGATACCAAAAGAGTACTGAGCTTCTCATCCGCAAGCTCCCATTCCAACGTCTAGTTCGTGAAATCGCCCAAGACTTTAAAACCGATCTCCGATTCCAGAGTTCTGCTGTCATGGCTCTTCAAGAGGCTAGCGAAGCTTACTTAGTCGGTCTTTTCGAAGATACTAACTTGTGCGCTATCCACGCCAAACGTGTAACCATTATGCCAAAGGACATCCAACTGGCTCGCCGTATCCGTGGTGAACGTGCATAAGCTGTCATCAGTGTTATTCCAAACCAAAAGGCTCTTTTCAGAGCCAAAACTTGTTCAAAAGAGAAGAAAGCATTTTTGTCTACAATATAACTACAGTTTCTTCATATATGCCTGTTTTTTTGTTTTTTTTTTTAAATAAAAACTAGTATGTACATGCTATGCATATGGTGTATAAAACAGGAGCAACGTATAATTTGTTTTCTTACATAAAAAATAAACTTTTCGTTGAAGGGCTATGCTTGATACGATTATATCTTCGTGGTATTTATTTATCTTTGATAAATACATATATAGGCCCCTATATATATATGTATATCGATATATATAAATACACGAATCTACATACGGTTACAGTAAATGATGTGGTACATGTTTTCACTCACATTTTCGTAGGGGGCGCCATTTCAATTTCTTTGGCATTTTACTTTAAATTTGGGCGCATGCTATTGTTGAAAATTCCTCCGTGGTTGGGCAACAAAGGCGTTGTAACAGTGTAGGAGCTAAATAGATTCTTTGAAAACCCTACATTTTTCTGCAACATTCTAGTGAAACAAATATAGAAGTTGTCGCTGATAATGCACTTGTCAATTGTAGACTAGTCCTGGCTCCGGGCCATAGCCGGTACTGAGCCGGGGACGTACATATAATTGTGTCCCCGTAATACTGGTACGTACCTAAAATTCACCCGTAGATGTAACCGGCATCGAAAGGGCCGGGGTGTAGCTGTCAAATGGTCTGGTCCTACACTAGCCTAGGCATTATCAGCAATTGCTGAACATCCATTTTCCATTGAATTGTATTATACTGTACTGATATAACGTAACAGTGTCTGAATTTTCGAGACCAACTCGTTCGTTTTGATTCAACCAGGGAGTTTGTTATTTAAATAACAACTCCCTGATTCAACTGTGTATAATTTTCTGAAGTTGGGGAGGCGGGGGTAATGGTGGTAGGAAATGTCTTGAATTAAAATCATACACATAAAAAATGACAGGGCAATTGCCTTCTCATAGGCCTACTTTTCCAAAAACCGCAAAGTCCACTGATTAATCTCAGATAAGATAGTATAATACATAACTGTAAATCATTTGATATAATCAGAGAGGCAGAATTAGCTATTTTAAAACAAGACCTGGAACTTTGCAATGAGACTGCAACTTGGAACACTTTCTCAGAATCTGATATTGATAATAAAATTCATTTTGTTCTTGGTGGGGAAAATAATCTCTTTAATGGTGATGTTCAATCTGCATTTGACAGATATTGTAAAACATTTGCTAAAAAAGCTTGGGATAGAAGATCAAATTTAAAATTAGGTTAAATGCATTGTTGCTTTAGTAATACATATATTTCTTTTTTTTTATGTTTTAAATTTAATTTCTTTTATATACTTTTATAACGCTTTGTATATATGTATAATATATATGTGTGTGGGTGTGTATGTGTGTGTATATGTGTATGTGTGTATATGTATGTGTATGTATATATGTGTGTACATGTGTATGTATGTTTGTATGTGTGTATATATATGTATATGTTTACTGTATGTATATGTGTATTTATATGTGTGTATGTATGTAGGTGTGTGTATGTGTGTGTGTATGTATGTATATATGTGTATGTATGTGTGTATGTATGTATGTATATATATATATGTATATATGTGTATGTATGTGAATGTGTGTGTATGTATATTTATATGAGTGTATATATGTATTTTAGCTTTAAGTTGTTGTTTTTACTATTTGTTCATTAGTTTAAGTTTGACTGCGCCACTTTCTTGTGTGCTGCCACTGATGTAAAAGTGTAATGTCAATAAATATTATTATTATTATTATTATTATTATTACATACTCGTGTCGGGATTCAATATTTCGACATTAATTATGTCATCCTAAATATTGAATCCCCGACACGATGGCGTGCATTTCGATACTCCTGACGATTAATGTCGAAATATGAATCCCGACACGATGGCGTGCATTTCGATACTTGGAGTATGTATTATCCTACTCATACTTCTGTATTAGAAAAAAGGCGTTGATTTTTATAACTTTTTTTTTTGGGAGGTGTAAGGTTGTAGGCCTGTAAAATACTTTTAATTGTCAAATCAAAACACAATTAAACGCATTTGCAAAGAATGAAACGGTGCGAGACCTCCCGGCATCTAGGTGCAATATTCTTGCTTGGCAAACAGCATATCCGCCAAATGTGACACATATCAAGATATTTAGCTTAAAAATACACGCGTACCGTATAGGCCTATTTGGAAAATGACTATCAGAAAACATGTTTGAACAAATAATCAACCTCTCTCACAATAACAGCCTATTTATTCACTTACTGATAAAAAAAATAAATAAATAAAAGTTCCATATCAATTTTTTTTAATCCCAAGATCCCAAGGTTTCAATAAAAATCCCAAGATCTTGGGATAAATCCCCAAGCAGTGGAAATTTGTGAACCGTGTATTTGATCGGCCTAGTTTGCGTCAAAAAAAAAAAAAAAAAAACACCAGTGAGCCGAGGCTGGGAAATCTGTTTCTACTGCTCTGTATTAATTTTCTTATTTAATATCTGTTTTGATACTGAACAAATTCTATCTATCAGTTAAATCAATATATCGATTTTCCTTTTTCTGTGATCAATCAATACACTCTTCCTCAAGTAAGCTTATTTCCTTGGCTAGCTCCTGCCTAGATGCTTCTCCCATGGACCTATTAATAAGATTATTAATATCATTGATAGGTCCATGCTTCTCCGATTAAGACAGAGGCTAGACCTTCAATTCAAATTGTGTTTTGTGTGTCTCGCTTAATTGCTACAGTAGGCCTTATCCAATCTTTATTAGCGGGGTATCTCACTGGTAGTTGATGTGAATTTAAACGATGCCCCGCATTACCGGGACCTTCACATGCATGTAACAGTTTCGTAAATACATCCCCGGCTAAGTCCCCGCTAGGCCCGGGACTACAAATGACAAGTGCATAATAAAGGAGAGACGGCTTTTAATTTTCAAAATAATTAAACCATTTCAACGGGAAGATAGAACCATTTATATAGACACCTTAAGCATTAATACTCATTACAGTTATACCGTTTTCAAATTGGTTTTATGTTGCAATAAAATTAGGGTTAAACTGATATAAAGAACAATAACTATTTTTAGCATAGTTTTTAACTGTTTGTGCTTCGTCGTATGGGTGTCTCTAAAAGAAGTAATTTATGACAACCGATATATCCTTAACTTAATCGACTATATTAATTATTTAATAATACTGTTTACTTATAAAAATCTGTAACTGAGTGCAGTACTTCCGTGCATCACTAGCGCCAAAGGGAATAGGACAGTTATTAGCAGACGATTGGGTAAAGAGAGAGCTAAGCTGGGACTGTCTCGTCTGTGATTGGTTAAACCAATAGGTGCTAGAAGTCAAACGCAACACCCGTGCAGGCTATATAAACGAATCTAATCGCCGAATAAACATCATTCTTGATTTTAGTAACCGAATAGCGAATACATTATGTCTGGACGTGGTAAAGGAGGAAAAGCTAAGGGAAAGGCCAAGAGCCGATCAAGCCGTGCTGGACTTCAATTCCCAGTTGGTCGTGTCCACCGATTCTTGCGAAAGGGTAACTATGCATCTCGTGTCGGTGCTGGTGCCCCAGTCTACATGGCTGCCGTACTCGAGTACTTGACTGCTGAAATCTTGGAGTTGGCTGGTAACGCTGCCCGTGATAACAAAAAGAGCAGAATCATCCCCCGTCACCTTCAACTTGCCATCCGTAACGATGAAGAGTTGAACCGTCTTCTTGGAAGTGTGACCATCGCACAAGGAGGTGTACTACCAAATATCCAGGCTGTACTTTTGCCAAAGAAGACCCAGGCCAAAACCAAGTAGATTTTATGAACCATCTTTTCAAACCAAACGGCTCTTTTCAGAGCCACCATATTCACTAAAGAGATTTGGATACTGATACTGATTATTGCAGTATTTGCTCAACAAAAACGTTAACAACAAAGCTCATAGCAAAGATTACGTAAATGTGTATCGCACAAACGCCTAAACGTACATTAGTACTATTTGAAACTCAACAAAGCCAAGCACAAAGAACACGCCCTTTTTTTGTACCATCTTAACATTCTGAAAGTAATCATTAGTTTAAAACATTCAAGGATAAAAACACAGAAATGCAAAAAGCAACTTATTGCCACTGTGGTCCCTAAATAAGAATACTAAAATTACAGAATAATAGAACAGAAAAACTAGAGACATTACAATAAATACATTTAAAATACTACATATATGGATTCAATTTTCAAAAAATTAACATCATTTATTTATTTTTTTTTTCATCCATCAATAGCTGTATCAATGAATGAGAATCTACTAGGCCTATGCGTACCAGATTTTGGTTTATAATTTGATATTCTAGAAGTAGAAAATCTAGTTCTGAAGTTGGTTGATTAACTCAATACCATACATACATGTACATATTAATATTTCCATGTACACATACCATTAAAACATGGTACATATTATATTTAATTATTTTTTTAAACAAAGTACATATTTGTTTTTGTGTTGAAATACAAAATCAATTTGATTACCTTTTAAATCCGGGAACAGTGAAATTGCTGATTTGTTTTATTTATAATTTTTCACCATTTTTTAAAATTTTGCTTACTTTCAATAGTGGTGTTTATTCCTTTGATATTTTTTGGATTTAGTTCTACAATGCATCTTTATTATTTCATTATTGCCTTAGCATTGTAATTTACCTTATGAATTCATTTTTTCCTTATAGTCTTTTTTTTGTTTTTTTTTTAAATACAAAAACTAAAAATAAAATAAATGACGGTAGTAAATGTCATTAATAAAGGAATGATCCATTTCAGAATAGGGATGTTAGTTAAGACGCTATTACACCCAGTTAATCCCACTCATGGTAATTATTGGTGTTCATAGTATAATTAGAAAAGTACAGTATCAGTTATTTCTTCATTGTATTAACTAGCCTAATTATTTATTAGGTTGTATTTATTTTACTAAATTTACTATAGAGCATCATTATTTTTTGTTTGTTTCTTTTAAAGTATAATAGTACATGAAATGCAATCTGGTTAGGTTGTATTTATTTAAGTACAGTAAATACAATCTATTAATACCTGTATTTATTACGTTAATGTATTAAGTATTATAGTACATAATAATAACAATAATAATACAACCTATTAATAAAAAAAGTTCACTTATTTCTTTATTGTATTAACTAGGCCTAATTTATTAGGTTGTGTTTATTACTAAATTCACTAGCAGAGCATCAAAATTTCTGCTGTATTTCTTTAAGTATTATACATTTAGTTAAATATATATAATAAAAGTAAATACAATCTAATAATTAGGCCTAAGGCTGTATTTATTTAATTTAATGTACTATATTATGATACTTTAAGTTTCTTGTATTAATTATTGTACATTTAATAACAACCTAATAAATCAGCTCAATATATAATTTTTAATTTATAATACTTAAAATAAGATTTGTTAATTAAATTGAATTAGTATCAATTAATTTTATTATTTATACTTATTATTTATTCAAAATTTCTGTTTGTTTTATTTGTAAGTATCATAGTACATTTACTTGAATAAATACAATCTGGTTAGGTTGTATTTAACTAAATACAATCAATAATACATGTATTTATGTAAATGTAAGTATTATAGTATACTGAGAGAGACAGTTCTGAGTTATAGGCCTATCTTTATACTGTATTTGCATATTTAATTATATCCCTTATAACCTTAATCTATTCATTATCATTTTCGCAGCATCTGCAAGAATGATAATGAATAGATTATCATTATCATTCTTGCAGCATCTGCCTTCCTGTATGTTGTTTGTTCTGTGACGTCTGTACTTTTTTGTCTTTGTCCTGCACTTTTTTATTTAATTTATTTATATTTTTTCATTAAGGTGGCCAATTTCCTGTACGAGCCTAACTTCCCTCCATTCCTGATTTTGTTTCCTTTTCTTCATTTGGTGAAATGAATACTGCATTATCTAATATTATTGAAAAACTAAACTTGCGTCTTAAGCAATGATAGATCCAGAGTTGTCATCATAGTCAAAATTTAAACTTTATTTCGCCAATGCTAGTGTGAAGTCGAATAAAAAACTGTAAAATGTTTGTGTAACTTATGTTATTGAAACTTACAACTTATTTCATCTTGCATCATCATGATTAGTATAGTCATATGTACTTTTTGAATACAATAGGTTAATAACTGTAATAATAATAATTAACATTTTAATGAATATTAAGTTTATAAACTAGATATCATGCGATTTATAAACCGGCGCAGTTATTAATTAACCGACTCTACACAGTAGTTTGGGAAACTAACGCCATATAGGAAGAGAAAGTTCATTAAACACATGGAACGAATAGGGTAGACTATTTTTCCCTCTCAAATTAAAGACAAGCCCGAAAACAAAAGCAAACATGTTTGTCTAGAATTTGGCGCAAATCAACACAGCTTCAAAACGCCCACAAAACAATTAGCAGTGTCAGTGCATGACGGTGATACTCGATAATTCATACTACGTCCGTATAAAGACTATATAGATTTAGCAAATTTACCTCGAGGACATTTCGAATCGAATTTCGAATACAGCAATAAGTAATATGTCTGGACGTGGTAAAGGAGGGAAAGGACTTGGAAAAGGAGGCGCTAAGCGTCATCGTAAGGTGTTGCGTGATAACATCCAAGGTATCACCAAACCAGCTATCCGTCGTCTTGCTCGTCGTGGCGGTGTCAAGCGTATTTCTGGTCTCATTTACGAAGAGACCCGTGGTGTATTGAAAGTATTCCTTGAAAATGTCATCCGTGATGCTGTCACATACACCGAGCATGCTAAAAGAAAGACCGTCACCGCCATGGATGTCGTCTACGCCTTAAAGAGACAAGGCCGAACCCTTTACGGTTTCGGTGGATAAGCTGCCCCTCTTCCATCAAACAAACCAAACGGCTCTTTTCAGAGCCACCATTTGAACTAAAAGAGAATGATTGCTTTTCACCTTATACACATTATTATTGGTGGCCTATACTATACACCTACATTTACATGTACAATGGTTGAATGGAATAGGGTCAGGCCAGCCACTATATTATTTGTTCGTTTTATTCGTAACTCGTCCTCGATATTTTGAGGGTTTATTTTGTTTTCCTTCTGAAAGTTATCAAGTAGTAACAATCAAGGATAAAAGCTACGAATATAGTTAATTATAGATATGCAAATACAGTTTTTGTTACTCAGTGCCATCTCTTAGCTAACAGACTTCCAGTAGAAGACACCCACAATTATCAAAGAACAATGTGATTCTTTGTTTTTAATTGCCCACAGGCTAACTCCGGCCATCAAGATTTAGATGAGGCCCACGCAATATTGCTAAAAATCATTTTACCGGCCGAGTTTCTGTTAATAGCAAAGCTACCAACTATTCTGGCATATTAACAAGTCTGGCTGTTTTTCTGAGTGCTTGCTGTATCTAGTGGCGTGGAGTATTGACATGGGAGGAAACTAATGCTGGAGATAAAGGATTAAGGGTATACGGACATAAACCACCCAGGACATAAACCACCCAGGACATAAACCACCCAATTGGAATATACCATTGTTAAAGTGGGTGGGCAACAGGGTGAACAATGTTGGGTGGTCTTGCTTTTATCTAGCTTTACAATAGGACTTAATTTGCTATTGTACACTCCTATTATACGCCTTTAATTCATTCATTTCTTCTGACAACATGCATGTTGGTTAGAATCATTGTAGATTTTAGTAATCACTGTGCTTAAAGTTTAATTTTTTTTTTAGTTTTCTAAATTTATTTTAATTTTTAAAATGACTTACATTAAAAATCACTTTAAATTAAATACTTCCCTTTAATAATAATAATAAATTTATTTTAGTAATCACTGTGCTTAAAGTTTAATTGTTTTAATAGGTATATTTTAGTTTTCTAAAATTATTTTCTAAAATTATTGCACAATGGGTAAAAATAAGAATATAAATGACTAATTCTATAAAAAAGTATTTATCATACATGTATATGG
>NW_022736945.1:648433-655008 GCF_011630105.1 Anneissia japonica | reverse complement strand
ATTTACAGAATTTATATTATATAACTAAGATAATAATTTGAATGTAAATGTATCCATCACTAAGATCTTACCATTTTATCATTTTATGTTATTGAATCGCAGCAAAACCAGTATTATACAGTATTTCAATAGGAGTCATTTCTATAATAATAATTACAAGCTAAAATATTTTATTGAACAGGTTATTCATTCATTAACAAAATTAAATACTCCATTAATGTACTTTAATAGAGTATACTTTACTACAATAATGGTATTTGTCTAATATTTAGTATTCGAATTTGTTTAAATTTAGTATTTTTATTTAATAATAATAATAATAATAATAATAATAATAATAATAATAATAATAATAATAATAATAATAATAATAAAAATAATAATAATAATGATAATAATAATAATAATAAAAATAATAATAAAAATAATAATAATACATAGAAAGTACACTAACTTATACTATAATTACTATAGGCTATTATACATTATAAAAGGAAGATAATTAATTTAATAATTAAATACTTAAATTAAATTCTGTTACATATAGAGTAGGCCCACAAATATACTAATATTAAGATTACAATTATACTGTATGTATGTAGGCACCATAAGCTAGATAAAAGCAAGACCACCCAACATTGTTCACCCTGTTGCCCACCCACTTTAACAATGGTATATTCCAATTGGGTGGTTTATGTCCTGGGTGGTTTATGTCCTGGGTGGTTTATGTCTTACATTCTACTTATTCAGGATTAAGAGGGGTGGGGGAGCTGATAGATGCGATACCATTGGTGGCGGATCCGGGTGTGGCATTCTCAAGGGCATATAATCCTGATGAAAACACTACTTCGAAGAAAACGTACTTCTAAAGTAAGAACATGCCAAGTTATTTTTCTTTTTGGGTAATTTTTAGTAGTTTAGATTTAACTAAGTATCTTTTTAAATTTGAATGTTGTAAATTAGACGCACCGTCGTGTGGACGAGTGCCGCTGTACTATAAAAGCGTATGCTCCGATAATTTTAATTTGAATATTACAATTTGATAATACACAGTACCGGTAGTTTTCAGAATAAAAATAGGCCTAGGCATTATTCTATATACCATTTAATACAATAAAACAAAAATGATAAATCATATAGTTGCATTTATTCCTCCACGCTAGTATCATTTTTAATGTCAATATGCAATTTTCAGTATTTAAAAAATAAAAAAATAAAATCGAAATTCTAATCTAAAATAATAGATTTCATTCGTGGATGCATTGTCCTTGTCCTATTGTTTAAAGACCCACACGAAGCCGGGCTACAGTATTCAATTAACCGCGGGCTTTCAACATCCAATAGGAAGCTTTAAGCCGATAAGCGACTGCCGTGAAGCCCTACTTTGCATATCTAACTCTATAAGTACTGTGTTCCACTTCAGTTCATCAATCATCTATTCGAATTCGTATAGACTAAACCGAAAGTATGCCTCCAAAGACTTCAGGAAAAGCTGCCAAAAAAGCCGGTAAGGCTAAAGCCGTCAGAGCTGGCGACAAGAAAAGGAGACGTAAGCGAAAGGAAAGCTACAGCATCTACATCTACAAGGTGTTGAAGCAAGTTCACCCAGACACTGGTATCTCCAGCAGAGCCATGGGAATCATGAACAGCTTCGTCAACGATATATTCGAACGTATTGCTGGTGAAGCATCTCGTCTTGCTCAGTACAACAAAAAATCCACCATCACCAGCAGGGAAGTCCAGACCGCTGTCCGTCTCTTGCTGCCCGGTGAATTGGCCAAGCATGCCGTTTCTGAAGGTACCAAGGCTGTCACAAAATACACCAGTTCCAAGTAAACATCTTGCCCAGTTTCAAACCAAACGGCTCTTTTCAGAGCCACACAAAATTTCAAAAGAGATTTGTGAATTTCAGTGTCTGTCGTTTGCACTTTTTTCCCCTATAATGATATTAGTAAGCGGTTAGTGAAATATACAAATAATTCGAAAATGTAGATACACAAATAATCCGAAGTAGGGAACGGTTAAATTAAAATTTAACCATTTCCTGATTCGAAGCAACACAACATTTATTCCACCAGGAAAATTATCTGCTGGCTATATTTTTATTGAAAATAACTCCGTAAATAGCTTGGCCTGAGTGTCAGGTTCTATATATCAATCACAGACAATGCAATATTTTAATTGTGGGGGACTATTATACAAACGTACTCTTATTAATTAGGTAGGCCTAGTTATAATAATTTAAAAAAAAATTAACCTGTACACGTCGTGTGCAAATAAGTCTATTGTTACCTGCGTTTACTTGCTACCATTTTTTCAAGTGTTGGGTAAAATTTCATTCTTTCAAATGAAGGTCGTATAACCTGTTTCAAATATGGTCCTGTTTTGTGATATACAAAAATACATTATCCAACATTAAAATTTAATAGTAAAAGCATGGTATTAAAATAGGTCCATGGTGAAAGTAATACTGTAGTAAAATTGTTTTAAGAAATGTATAAACAGTTTAGCCCTAAAATTGATAATAAAACATATGCAAGTGTAAGAGTTTAAAATTAAGAGTACAGTATTTTTAAAAGTGGTAACTTAATTCAGATTGTATTAATTATATATTCTATTTTTATAGTTTAACTTGAAATTAAAATAATCAGTTGATTCTGTTAATATCTATGATAAGGCATTCCATAACGTTTTCACCAGCATACAGTGAAGTCTTAGATTAAACTTACTTTTGGAGCTGTACAGTGTTTAGTGAATCTGCATTTCTTGTGTTATACACATGTCGATTAAACTGTTTCTATTTCATTACATAGGAGGTGCAGTGACGTTCAAAGAGTTAAACGTGCAATACTGTCTTATAAATAACTATGCCTGCTGCTCTTTTTGCAATCTGTGAATTACTTTATTTTTATTAATTGTATTTTCCCAGACTGAAATGCCGTAATAATATAATTCATACATGGCTGTTGTAAGCATAATTTAATTGTATTTCCGTTTAAGTGTATGCAAGTTTTGAGAGTAAAATTTGATTTAGAACTGTATCAAAATATTCGCGCCACGCAACAGCAATTCGCTCTATTCTATCGGAAGTGTTTCATACCAGGTCCGCTTTGAATGTATAAGTATCGGCTGATTTAGTAATCTAGTACAGTTCTAACTTGTAAGCTTTTTGTCGGAGTTTTGTTGGTAGTGAACATCTTGTCACAAAATGACTGAACAAGCCAAAGCTAAGAAAAAGGCTGCGCCTAAAAAGCCAGCATCTCATCCTACTTACATTGAGATGATCACTGCTGCCATAGGTGCTTTGAAAGAAAGAAATGGTTCCAGCGGATCGTTCAAATTGAACCAGGCTGCAGCCAAGGCAGATGCTGCTGCAAAGGCAAAGAAAGAAAAAGCTAAGAAGAAAGCAGTAGCAGATAAAGAAAAGAAAGCAGCAAAGAAAGCTA
This sequence comes from Anneissia japonica, assembly GCF_011630105.1. NCBI lineage: Eukaryota > Metazoa > Echinodermata > Crinoidea > Comatulida > Comatulidae > Anneissia > Anneissia japonica. The sequence continues at coordinate 651,562 of NW_022736945.1, read as the reverse complement.
CCAAAAAGGCTAAGAAACCAGCTGCCAAGAAGGCTAAAAAGCCAGCGAAGAAGGCTTCCAAGTCACCAAAGAAGGCAAAAAAATCGGAGAAGAAAGCGGCCAAGCCAAAGAAGGCCAAGTCTCCCAAGAAGGCCAAGTCTAAAAAGCCAAAGGCAAAGAAGGCTACCAAGTCTCCAAAGAAATCTAAGAAGTAGACGGTGTATTTCTCAACCCAAACGGCTCTTTTCAGAGCCACTATTTAAACAAAAGAGAACGATAGCTTTTCTGTTCACAGAAATAAGATGAGTTTACAGTATCCTAAGTATTAATATGATTTAAGTTGTTACATTTTTCACAGATACATCTGAATTTTTAAATTTAGATATTTTTTATTTTTAACATTATAAATTACCTAGCGTCCTGATTAGTACAAACTTTTCCTTAAAAATCACACTTGTATTTCACATTTCATTTCAAAAATATCTTGTGACAAAACACTAATGTTGTTCAAATATAATTACAGTATCGATGACAAGAGGTTCAAATAACGGCTTCTTAATACATAAGTCATTTCTTAATACTGTACAGTATTTATATACAATACAGTAGATTTTTCTACACAAATCTGCAACTCCGTCCACTTCATGCTGATTATCATTTGTGACATGTATCACCCGTATTTTTTATTATACAGCTTGACTTTAAATGTGTATATGGCGAGTAGTGGGGAGGTGTTTACCTTGATTGGATTCTATTTACTCATGAAGTCGTATAGCTATAGTAGTATTAACTGTTCCCTAGTAGTAGTACTGTACTGTATGTGGATTTGCATTCACACAATCACAATTTCTGCATTATATTTTATATTCCCAAGGTTCAATCCCACTGTATGTGTACAGTATTGGAAGATTTAAATCTCAACCCACAACTCCCCAAAACAATATCCTAATAAATAGTACTTGTCTGATAAGCAATGTTTGATCCAGAGTTTTTTTGTTTTTTTTTATATATGTTTGTGCAACTTATTAACAGTTGTTTCCCCCTCGTATAAGTGATGACAAGTATACAGTTTTCATATACGTTTAGAAAACAAGAGATTACAACTGTTATTATATCGTAGTTTATAAACAGATACTTGTTTTGGCGGAAAACACCAAATAGGAATTAATCTACAGACTACACGGCGGAAAACCCCCGCCAAAAGGAAAGGAAGTTCATTAAAATATGGAACTAGTTTCAAAAGTACAAAGAACATAGGCCTAATAGAATATTTTTCAGGCGGATTTTCATTGATTTGTATTAAATGTTTGATTAAATTTTAAAAACAAAGGCAAACATTTGTTGAAAATGGCGGAATTTCCATTGCTTTCAAAACTCCTGCTAAACAATAGCCCAAGGTCAGCAGCAGTGCACAACTTGGCAGCGATACACGATAATTCATATTACGTCCGTATAGAGACTAGATCAATCTAGCGAATTCATGCTGAAGTTCATTTCGAATCGAACTTCGAGAATTAACAGTACATCAAGATGTCTGGACGTGGTAAAGGAGGAAAAGGACTAGGAAAAGGAGGCGCTAAGCGTCATCGTAAGGTGTTGCGTGATAATATCCAAGGTATCACCAAACCGGCTATCCGTCGTCTTGCGCGTCGTGGTGGTGTCAAGCGTATATCTGGTCTTATCTACGAAGAGACCCGTGGTGTATTGAAAGTATTCCTTGAGAATGTCATCCGTGATGCTGTCACATACACCGAGCATGCCAAGAGAAAGACCGTCACCGCCATGGATGTCGTCTACGCCTTAAAGAGACAAGGCCGAACCCTGTACGGATTCGGTGGATAAGCTACTCATCTTCCCCAAACCAAACGGCTCTTTTCAGAGCCACGATTTGAACAAAAGAGAATGATTGCTTTCCGTTTTTATGTACACATTCATATCATTACACATCATTTTTAGGTAAAAAAAAAATCAGTTCATCAGAGACGGTGTATGATTTTAAAAGAAACATGCTCGTTTTTCGATTTTAGTAAAATAGTAAAACTGCCCTAACATACGAATAAAAGCAACATACAAATGTGTATTTAATTTGAATTTTTAAATTCAATCTCATAATTTGCAAATGCAGGCCTGTACCAGGGGGCGGTGGTTCCAACGAACCCCCTTTTTAAAGAAGTGCCCTTTTGAATGTGTATGTACAAATTTCTAGAGTGACATATCTGGTCATCTAAAATTCGAGGTCATGAAAATTAGTACCGGTACTTTCTAATGTCTGTCATAGCGATAGGTTTAATTCTGAATAAATGAATAAGGCGTCTGGTCTATAACAAAAATTGTAAATTTATCATTAAATAATATTGAAGATAAAAACGAGTCCAATAGTATAATGCTCCTGTTTTTTTTTTTGTCTGAAAACCCACAAATCCTGGCTACAGCCTTGAAATAATTTGTGAAATATTAAAACAAATATCTGTTTTCAAATAATAACTTGTATAGTAGGCCTATTACTCGTACTGTACTTTACTGTAAATTCAATATATTATCTTAAGGGTAGACAAATATCTGTAAGTAGACTAAGGCATACTGTACTTATAAAAATAGGCTACTGTTTGTGTCCTAATCCTACATGCAAATGTTTTCCGTTTATTAAATTCAATTCATTTTTTAAAACAATTTCAATAAATACCGATAATTTCATGATACCCAATTTTGAATACCTGTATAATAGTGTCAGAATTGTTTTGTACTTTAATTTGTGAAATATTTTAAGTAAGAATACTACAGTACCTATTAAAATGCAAATGTTATTTGTTCAAATTCAATGAACACATAATTCCGTGATACCAATAATATGATACTTCAGTCTACAACCGAAATTCTAAGTACTAATATACTTCAAATACTACTTGGAAATATTTTAAAAATATATTAGATGTAAAATATCTAGATGTAGAAACTCATTTGTACACGACTATTTTTGTATTTAATAGCACTTAATAGTACAGAGTATAGGCCTATACCTGTATTTTATATGAAACCTGTCATATTTTTTTTAAGTCTCAATTTGCAATATGTGGTTATACAATATATCCCAATAATTAGTCTTTCTTTTTAAATGTTTTAATAAATGTATAGGCCTATATACATATATAT
>NW_022736945.1:640974-647581 GCF_011630105.1 Anneissia japonica | reverse complement strand
CCACCCCTACCCCCCCCCCAATAAAAAAAAAAACAGGCAAATGAAGAAACTTACTGTATGTACATACTATGCTATGTATGTATTATCGTATGTAGCATATGGTGTATACAAATAATTTGTTTTCTTAGATAAAAAATAAACTTTTCGTTGAAGGGCTATGCTTGATACGATTATATCTTCGTGGTATTTATTTATCTATTTGATAAATACATATATAGGCCCCTATATATATATATGTACAGTATATTGATATATATATAAATACACGAATCTACATACGGTTACAGTAAATGTTGTACATGTTTTTACTCACATTTTCGTAGGGGGCACCATTTCAATTTCATTGGCATTTTACTTTAAATTTGGACGCATGCTATTGCTGAAAATTCCTTCGTGGTTGGACAAAGGCGTTGTAACAGTGTAGGAGCTAAATAGATTCTTTGAAAACCCTACATTTTCTGTAATATTCTAGTGAAACAAATATAGAAGTTGTCGCTGATAATGCACTTGTCAATTGTAGTACTGTCTGAGCCGGGGACGTACATATAATTGTGTCCCCGTAGTACTGGTACGTACTACAATTCACCCGTAGATGTAGCCGGCATCGAAAGGGCCGGGGTGTAGCTGTCAAGTGGTCTTGTCCTACACTAGCCTAGGCATTATCAGCAAAAGTCCAATTTTTAAGATTTTCCATTGAATTGTATTATACTGTACTGATATAACGAAACAGTGTCTGAATTTTCGAGACCAACTCGTTCGTTTTGATTCAATTGTGTATAATGGTAATGGTGGTAGGGAATGTCTTATTTGAATTAAAATCATACACATAAAAAAAATGACAGGGCAATTGCCTTCTAATAGGCCTACACATACTTTTCCAAAAACCGCAAAGTCCACTGATTAATATCAGATAAGGTAGTATAATACATACTCCAAGTATCGAAATGCACGCCATCGTGTCGGGATTCAATATTTCGACATTAATTATGTCATCCGAAATATTGAATCCCGACACGATGGCGTGCATTTCGATACTCCTGATGATTAATGTCTTCTGCATTAGAAAAAAGGCGTTGATTTTTTTTTATTTCTTTTTTTTTTTTTTCGGGAGGTGCAAGGTGGTAAGCCTGTAAAGTACAAATTAAAACGATTAAAACGCATTTGCAAAGAATGGAACGGTGCGAGATCTCCTGGCATCTAGGTGCAATATTCTTGCTCAAGCAAACAGCATATCCGCCAATGTGACACATATCAAGATACTGTATTTAGCTTAAAAATACACGCGTACCGTATAGGCCTATTTGGAAAATGACTATCAGAAAACTTGTTTGAACAAATAATCAACCTCTCTCACAATAACAGCCTATTTATTCACTTACTGATAAAAAAATAAATAAATAAAAGTTCCATATCAATTTTTTTTAATCCCAAGATCCCAAGGTTTCAATAAAAATCCCAAGATCTTGGGATAAATCCCCAAGCAGTGGAAATTTGTGAACCGTGTATTTGATCGGCCTAGTTTGCGTCAAAAAAAAAAAAAAAAAAAAAACACCAGTGAGCCGAGGCTGGGAAATCTGTTTCTACTGCTCTGTATTAATTTTCTTATTTAATATCTGTTTTGATACTGAACAAATTCTATCAATCAGTTAAATCAATATATCGATTTTCCTTTTTTCTGGAAAGTAATCATTAGTTTAAACCCTGTCTCTTATACACATCTAGATGTGTATAAGAGACAGGCATTAAAACGATGCCCCGCATTACCGGGACCTTCACATGCATGTAACAGTTTCGTAAATACATCCCCGGTAAGTCCCCGCTAGGCCCGGGACTACAAATGACAAGTGCATAATAAAGGAGAGACGGCTTTTAATTTTCAAAATAATTAAACCATTTCAACGGGAAGATAGAACCATTTATATAGACACCTTAAGCATTAATACTCATTACAGTTATACCGTTTTCAAATTGGTTTTATGTTGCAATAAAATTAGGGTTAAAATGATATAGAGAACAATAACTATTTTTAGCATAGTTTTAAACTGTTTGTGCTTCGTCGTATGGGTGTCTCTAAAAGAAGTAATTAATCTTTTACCTTTTTTTATATTTTATGACAACCGATATATCCTTAACTTAATCGACTATATTAATTATTTAATAATACTGTTTACTTATAAAAATCTTTAACTGAGTGCAGTACTTCCGTGCATCACTGATTGTGAAATAAAATTGTAAATTAGCGCCAAAGGGAATAGGACAGTTATTAGCAGACGATTGGGTAACGAGAGAGCTAAGCTGGGACTGTCTCGTCTGTGATTGGTTAAACCAATAGGTGCTAGAAGTCAAACGCAACACCCGTGCAGGCTATATAAACGAATCTTAATCGCCGAATAAGCATCATTCTTGATTTTAGTAACCGAATAGCGAATACATTATGTCTGGACGTGGTAAAGGAGGAAAAGCTAAGGGAAAGGCCAAGAGCCGATCAAGCCGTGCTGGACTTCAATTCCCAGTTGGTCGTGTTCACCGATTTTTGCGAAAGGGTAACTATGCATCTCGTGTCGGTGCTGGTGCCCCAGTCTACATGGCTGCCGTACTCGAGTACTTGACTGCTGAAATCTTGGAGTTGGCTGGTAACGCTGCCCGTGATAACAAAAAGAGCAGAATCATCCCCCGTCACCTTCAACTTGCCATCCGTAACGATGAAGAGTTGAACCGTCTTCTCGGAAGTGTGACCATCGCACAAGGAGGTGTACTACCAAATATCCAGGCTGTACTTTTGCCAAAGAAGACCCAGGCCAAAACCAAGTAGATTTTGTGAACCATCTTTTCAAACCAAACGGCTCTTTTCAGAGCCACCATATTCACTAAAGAGATTTGGAAGCCGTTAACAGTCTATTTTTTCATTCTTCATTTGACTGACGTACTTAGCCTGCTATTACAATTTTTTATAGCTTTTTATTAATTACAGTATTTGCTCAACAAAAACGTTAACAACAAAGCTCATAGCAAAAATTACGTAAATGTGTATCGCACAAACGCCTAAACGTACATTAGTACTATTTGAAACTCAACAAAGCCAAGCACAAAGAACACGCCCTTTTTTTGTACCATCTTAACATTCTGAAAGTAATCATTAGTTAAAACATTCAAGGATAAAAACACAGAAATGCAAAAAGCAACTTATTGCCACTGTGGTCCCTAAATAAGAATACTAAAATTACAGAATAATAGAACAGAGTAAATCTAGAGACATTGCAATAAATACATTTAAAATACTACATATATGGATTCAATTTTCAAAAAATTAACATCATTTGTTAATTTTTTTTCATCCATCAATAGCTGTATCAATGAATGAGAATATACTAGGCCTATGCGTACCAGATTTTGGTTTATAATTTGATATTCTAGAAGTAGAAAATCTAGTTCTGAAGTTGGTTGATAAACTCAATACCATACATACATGTACATATTAATACCTCCATGTACACATACCATTAAAAACATATGGTACATATTATATTTAATTATTTTTTTAAACAAAGTACATATTTGTTTTGTGTTGAAATACAAAATAAATTTTACCTTTTAAATCCGGGAACAGTGAAATTGCTGATTTATTTTATTTATAATTTTTCACCATTTTTTAAAAATTTGCTTACTTTCAATAGTGGTGTTTATTCCTTTGATATTTTTTGGATTTAGTTCTACAATGCATCTTTATTATTTCATTATTGCCTTAGCATTGTAATTTACCTTATGAATTCATTTTTTCCTTATAGTCTTTTTTTTGTTTTTTTTTAAATACAAAAACTAAAAATAAAATAAATGACGGTAGTAAATGTCATTAATAAAGGAATGATCCATTTCAGAATAGGGATGTTAGTTAAGACGCTATTACACCTAGTTAATCCCACTCATGGTAATTACTGGTGTTCATAGTATAATTAGAAAAGTACAGTATCGCTCATTTCTTCCTTGTTAACTAGGCTAACTATTTATTAGGTTGTATTTATTTTAATACATTTACCATAGAGCATCATCATTTCTGTTATTTTTACTGGTGTTCATAGTATAAATAAAGTACAGTATCAGTTATTTCTTCATTGTATTAACTAGCCTAATTATTTATTAGGTTGTATTTATTTTACTAAATTTACCATAGAGCATCATCATTTTTGTTGTTTTTACTGGTGTTCATACAGTAGTATACTGTAATTAGCACAGTACAGTACTGTATCAGTTAATTCTTCATTGTATTAACTAGCCTAATTATTTATTAGGTTGTATTTATTTTACTAAATTTACCATAGAGCATCATCATTTCTGTTGTTTTTACTGGTGTTCATACAGTAGTATACTGTAATTAGCACAGTACAGTACTGTATCAGTTAATTCTTCATTGTATTAACTAGCCTAATTATTTATTAGGTTGTATTTATTTTACTAAATTTACCATAGAGCACCATCATTTCTGTTGTTTTTACTGGTGTTCATAGTATACTGTAATTAGCACAGTACTGTATCAGTTATTTCTTCATTGTATTAACTATCCTAATTATTTATTAGGTTGTATTCATTTTACTAAATTTACTATAGAGCATCATCATTTGTTTGTTGTATTTCTTTTAAAGTATAATAGTACATGAATTAAATACAATCTGGTTAGGTTGTATTTATTTAAGTACAGTAAATACAATCTATTAATACCTGTATTTATTACGTTAATGTATTAAGTAATAATAATATAATAGTGTAGTTTTATATAGCGCACAAATCCATCTAATGTAAGATGCTCAGGGCGCTTGAAATGTGGACTAGGAACTCGATCAATGACTTTCTTCGCCCCTAAGGGTCCCTTCGTGTCTGTGCTACCCGGTAACCCGGTAACAGCAATTCTCGTCGTCCACCACAGGGGCTGTCTGTTCCAGTACACCGGGGTATCCCCCTACTCGTCTCGAAGGATGTACTGGGTTCTTTATAGTGCACATGAGCCATTGTATACACTGGGCCTACGGTTTATAGTCCTTATCCGAGAAGACTTGTTCTACCACCAGAAACATAGGCGAGCGTGCCGTTCGTACCAGCGCCGATATTATGGCTATAGCTTGCGGCACCCCTGCTAACCGCTCGGCCATTCGACTCACCAAGTATCATAGTACATAATAATAACAATAATAATACAACCTATTAATAAAAAAGTTCACTTATTTCTTTATTGCATTAACTAGGCCTAATTTATTAGGTTGTGTTTATTACTAAATTCACTAGCAGAGCATCATAATTTCTGCTGTATTTCTTTAAGTATTATACATTTAGTTAAATATATATAATAAAAGTAAATACAATCTAATAATTAGGCCTAAGGCTGTATTTATTTAATTTAATGTACTATATTATGATACTTTAAGTTTCTTGTATTAATTATTGTACATTTAATAACAACCTAATAAATCAGCTCATTAATATAATAATTATTAATTTATAATACTTAAAATAAGATTTGTTAATTAAATTGAATTAGTATCAATTAATTTTATTATATTATTTATACTTATTATTTATTCAAAATTTCTGTTTTTGTTTTATTGTTTTATTTGTAAGTATCATAGTACATTTACTTGAATAAATGCAATCTGGTTAGGTTGTATTTAACTAAATACAATCAATAATACATGTATATATTTATGTAAATGTAAGTATTATAGTATACTGAGAGAGACAGTTCTGAGTTATAGGCCTATCTTTATACTGTATTTGCCTATTTAATTATTTTCCTTATAACCTTAATCTATTCATTATCATTATTGCAGCATCTGCAAGAATGATAATGAATAGATTATCATTATCATTCTTGCAGCATCTGCCTTCCTGTATGTTCTGTGACGTCTGTACTTTTTTGTCTTTGTCCTGCACTTTTTTATTTAATTTATTTATATTTTTTCATTAAGGTGGCCAATTTCCTGTACGAGCCTAACTTCCCTCCATTCCTGATTTTGTTTCCTTTTCTTCATTTGGTGAAATGAATACTGCATTATCTAATATTGAAAAACTAAACTTGCGTCTTAAGCAATGATAGATCCAGAGTTGCCATCATAGTCAAAATTTAAACTTTATTTCGCCAATGCTAGTGTGAAGTCGAATAAATAACTGTAAAATGTTTGTGTAACTTATGTTATTGAAACTTACAACTTATTTCATCTTGCATCATCATGATTAGTATAGTCATATGTACTTTTTGAATACAATAGGTTAATAACTGTAATAATAATAATAATTAACATTTTAATGAATATTAAGTTTATAAACTAGATATCATGCGATTTATAAACCGGCGCAGTTATTAATTAACCGACTATACACAGTAGTTTGGGAAACTAACGCAATATAGGAAGAGAAAGTTCATTAAACACATGGAATGAATAGGATAGATTATTTTTCCCTCTCAAATTAAAGACAAGCCCGAAAACAAAAGCAAACATGTTTGTCTAGAATTTGGCGCAAATCAACACAGCTTCAAAACGCCCACAAAACAATTAGCAGTGTCAGTGCATGACGGTGATACTTGATAATTCATACTACGTCCGTATAAAGACTATATAGA
>NW_022736945.1:628226-633801 GCF_011630105.1 Anneissia japonica | reverse complement strand
ACAGACTTTCAGTAGAAGACACCCACAATTATCAAAGAACAATGTGATTCTTTGTTTTTAATTGCCCACAGGCTAACTCTGGCCATCAAGATTTAGATGAGGCCCACGAAATATTGCTAAAAATCATTTTACCAGCCGAGTTTCTGTTAATAGCAAAGCTACCAACTATTCTGGCATATTAACAAGTCTGGCTTTTTTTCTGAGTGCGTGGAGTATTGACATGGGAGGAAACTAATGCTGGAGATAAAGGATTAAGAGGGGTGGGGGAGCTGATAGATGCGAAAACATTGGTGGCGGATCCGGGTGTGGCATTCTCAAGGACATATAATCCTGATGAAAACACTACTTCGAAGAAAACGTACTTCTAAAGTAAGAACATGCCATTTTCGGGAATGTGGTGTCTATTTTAAAGTTTTTTTTAATGTGAGCCCTTTTCGGCAGTGGCGTACAGAAGTCTTGAAATGGGGGGGGGGGCTGATGGGGGTCTCATCAGATTGGAGCTGGTCACCAGCTTAAAAATGTTGAATACCCGGGATTTTTACAGTATTATGCTATTTCAGTATCAAAATATCGCTTTCAGAAATACAGTAATTGTCCGAATTAAGAAGCGTTGCTTCTTAATAGATATTTGGACCACCCTTACAAGAGGATACATTGTACTTAGTTTTACTTCGATATTTATGTATGTGATATATACCTTTATAAGTTATTTTTCTTTTTGGGTAATTTTTAGTAGTTTAAATTAAGTATCTTTTTAAATTTGAATTTTGTAAATTAGACGCACCGTCGTGTGGACGAGTGCCGCTGTACTATAAAAGCGTATGCTCCAATAAATTTAATTTGAATATTACAATTTGATAATACACAGTAGTTTTCAGAATAAAATTAGGCCTAGGCATTATTCTATATACCATTTAATACAATAAAACAAAAATGATAAATCATATAGTTGCACTTATTCCTCCACGCCAGTATCATTTTTAATGTCAATATGCAATTTTCAGTATTTAAAAAATACAAAAATAAAATAAAATCGAAATTCTAATCTAAACTAATAGATTTCATTCGTGGATGCATTGTCCTTGTCCTATTGTTTAAAGACCCACACGAAGCCGGGCTACAGTATTCAATTAAACGCGGGCTTTCAACATCCAATAGGAAGCTTTAAGCCGATAAGGGATTGCCGTGAAGCCATAATTTGCATATCTAACTCTATAAGTACTCTGTTCCACTTCAGTTCTTCACGCATCTATTCGAATTCGTATAGTCTAAACTGAAAGTATGCCTCCAAAGACTTCAGGTAAAGCTGCCAAAAAAGCCGGTAAGGCTAAAGCCGTCAGAGCTGGCGACAAGAAAAGGAGACGTAAGCGAAAGGAAAGCTACAGCATCTACATCTACAAGGTGTTGAAGCAAGTTCACCCAGACACTGGTATCTCCAGCAGAGCCATGGGAATCATGAACAGCTTCGTCAACGATATATTCGAACGTATTGCCGGTGAAGCATCTCGTCTTGCTCACTACAACAAGAAATCTACCATCACCAGTAGGGAAGTCCAGACCGCTGTCCGTCTCTTGCTGCCCGGTGAATTGGCCAAGCATGCCGTCTCTGAAGGCACCAAGGCTGTCACAAAATACACCAGCTCCAAGTAAACCTTGTCCAGTTTAAAACCAAACGGCTCTTTTCAGAGCCACCCTAAATGTTCAAAAGAGATTTGTTGGTATTCGTCTGTTTAAAATGTTCAACTTGTACCGTACCTAATAAAACATACATCATTCATTATACAAAATTCTAATAACACGGGGTTACATAACTTTACAAATGTATTGTATTGTATTTCGACATTAGGAATGATGCGCTACATTCTATTTGTGGGTTGCATTCTCGTAGGAAGGTACTACAGTTTCTTGAGTAATAATTTGATTTTGATTCTCCCTGATTGAACCAGGAATCACTGAGAATGTGTTTTTTGTTGTTTTTTTTTCAAAAGGGCCCAAACTCGACATTGATTTATTTACACTTTTGGAATGTTCCTGTCCACGCTGTCATTTGTACTTGTTCCTTGTATTTGCTGTTTTTGCAAATTGCTTTCTCTCCTCCATGTTATTACAAAGTGTTGTCCTTGCGTTGCCGTTGTACCTATTGTATTATTTTGTATTGTGTTATATTCGGTACGCGCCAAATCTCATGTTGCCGCCAACCCTACCTACCCTAAGACTATAAGAGTATTCTGATTGGCTAGAATAAAGATAAAAAGGCGCCTATTTATATTAAGGCAAGGAGGGTGGGCATTGTGTTTTCTTATTTTAGACGGGGAGAAAATAAAAATACACTTTTATTGGTGAATGTAGAAATGGGATTGTTAAATACGTTGAATTAATATAATTAGGAAGAATGGTATTTTTGGAGATTCCAAGGCAGCGGCGGGCGTAATAAGGTGGGGGGGGGGGGGGATCCATTTTTGTGCCGGAGTGTGCGCTAATTGGTTCAGTAAATTTGACTGGTTCTTGAAAAAGAAAAAGTGTAATGCACTTTAATACTCTACTCTGACTTCAAACTTGTCTCACTCCAAGAAGGTTCAAGTACAGTACTAATGAACGTGCATATTTGAATTTATATAATATAGGAAGAATTATAATTTTTTAGAGATTCCAAAGCAGCGGCGGGCGTAATAAGAATAAGGAGTGGATCCATTTTCGTGGCGGAGTGTGCGCTAATTGACCAAAAATAGAATTATTTTTTTCCAAATCATCATTATTGGCAGGTGGCGGGTTCTTCGCTAAACAGGATACCGTATATAAAAAGGAAGCAGGTCAACTCGGCCACAGGTCAACTCGACCGCAAATCAACTCGGCCACAAGAAGTTCGGCTGCAGTCAACTCGGCCACAAGTTAACTCGGCCACAAGTCAACTCGGCCACAAGTTATTTGTAATTAAAATGAAATGTAAATATTCCAGTTTCTGTATCCTTTTTCTTCAATGATTAAAATGAAGTACACAGTATATTTTAGTAAAATTCTGATCATCGTCGTGAGATCGTTGCATTCTTCACACTGTACTCTTATTCAACAGAGAAAACCCGCCACTTACAGAATGGAATAAAATCTGACAATTGTAACATTAACAATTTAAGCAATCTTAATAATTAAGAAAAACACATATATTTTACATGTTAAAAATTTATTTTGAATCTGACTAAAATCAAATGAATGCACGATGGCGTGCATTTCGATAATATTTTCTTCAGAACCACGCCAAAGAATTAGGCCTACGTTAATATTAGGTGGGGTGCAGCATCTAGTATCAATTATCCACAATAGGAACAATTGGTATTGCTGGGTGACAGACTTCAGTCCTTTATATTTGTTCGACCACTGGGGGCTATGTTTGAAACCCGTCAGTGACAAGATGCATCCAATGACGTGAATCACCAGTGACATGTCGGTCCTTTTCAAATATTTACTTTAATAATACTAATTAGTCATAATAACGATAATAAAGGTGATAACAACAACAATATTAATAGTAATATTTAATACTAGTATGGTAATAATAACGATATTTAAATATCTATTTTAATTATACTAATTAGTGATAATAACATTGAAGGTGATAATAGCAATAATAACAGCAATAATAAATTAAAGATAACGTTTATTTTTATAATAATAGTAATACTAATAAGTAATAATAATAATAATTATGATACTTATAATACTAGGCCTACTTCGATAATAAAGGTGACAACAACAACAATAATAATAATAATAATATGAGAAAAATACCAATAAAACACCAATAACAATATTTTTAAAATTACTATTATTAAAATAATAAGTATACTAAGACAAATATATAATAATAATATTAATTTTAAAAATCGAGAAATTTTTATTATTTATATGGTAACAATAATAATATCAGCAAAAATTTAAACAACATAACAGGTCGAGATCCATGAAAAGTCGTATATAAAGATGTGGGTTACCCACATCTTTATATTTGCAAAGGTAATTAAAATTGTTTATTGAGCAGATTAATCTCACTGATAAACAATTGTACAAATTCGGCTGATGCATATGAACTTCTATTTAGAGACATAATTTCTTTCCAAAAAACTTAATAAACGTTTACTAGCACCTCATATCGACTTTTGAATGGTGAAAATCGGCTCAGTATAACCCATTTTATTGAGTACAAATTTTAAGTTAATAGAACATACTGCTGTTACATCTTCTAGTTTTCCCCCACCGTTGTATTTAGGTGCACGCTACAGTATACCATATACACAATGAGCCTACAACTTTGCATAGCAGAGTTCCGCACGAGTGATTCAGCCCACATCTTTATTATATGTCTGAGTTAACGCATGAATGGTTTTATGGACCTTCTCGGGACTTTTTTCCTACTCCACATTTTTATATCTAATTTTGCTGAGAGTTCCGCTTGAACAATTTCGTGGACATTTTGGTATCTGCTCATGACATGCTTCCATCGCAGGGTTTATAATGTATTGAAAGGCAAAATCTAGGAAGAGAAGCCAGCAAGCTTACTCTCCGGAGTTTTAGAAGTTATATTATTTTTTCTTTTTATATTATTTTGCTTTTTAAGCTGCGCTGCTGGCACCTAGCTATTGTAGTCTTGCTTGATTGTGTATTGCCTTTTTTTTTATCTTAAAATAAATGAATGATTATTAGATAGGATAATTTATATGAAAGAATAGTGGTGGTGGTGCTGTTCTTTATATTTGAAAACAGAGACCTGCATATGAAAAATGAAAACTCAAAACAGAACCATTTATATTTTACGCATAAGTCGAAAAAGGCCAAAGCAATGCTCTAATCAAAGTTTTATAGTAGTTAGGCAGACGGAGCACCAAAGTGGCAAAAAATTATTTACAAAGCGATTTTTGTTGGAAACTGTTGATATCGACCTGGAATACCACCAAAAAAAAAGTTGGATGGATTTCGGCCATCGGAAAATTTTGTTATGACCTTTTACCTAAAAAGGGTAATTCTATATATAGTAGCAAGTTGGTGGGGGTAGAATAGATACGGTAGCCATATCTTATCCTAAACCCGTAATACATGCATTTTTAAGTATAAAATATCATTGTTCAGTACCACTACATTTTTTTTTTATCAAGGGTTATGCAAACATATCATTAATGATGCAAGAAACGGTCAAAGGTCATTGCAACAAATTGGCCCATCCCTTAACAAAGCAATTGATTATGTACATTCCTTTTGAAGTTCCTGCTTTTTTCTCTAAACAAAGTGTTTTATGGCTCATTAAATCTTAATTTTTTATAATAATTTCACAATGGCGTCCAAAGATGTCCGACATACATTTTGCATAGCTATTATTCAGTAACAGGTGGCACTTACTTGGCAGTGGAAATTTTTTATTTTCTGGGTCATAATATACCATGCAATAAAAAAAATGTAAATCTGGTTTAAGGAATATATGAACAAATATTGAATTTAAAATAAAAATAAATATGTAATAATAAGTAAGGCACATGTCATTGCTGAAGAACCACAGATTCTTCTGGACGCTTAAACCACCATTCCATTG
>NW_022736945.1:622690-625199 GCF_011630105.1 Anneissia japonica | reverse complement strand
AAGGTCATAACTCTTTTTCACATGGGAAAAATTGTTTCAACTTTTTTTTTGGTGGCTCTTGAAACCCTCTTAGATAGTTTCTACTCAAAAAACCATTGTAAATAATTGTTTGCCACTTTGGCCAAAAAACTGGGTTTTTTACCCTAACTATAGCCTATTTTTTCTTCCCTCATGTTTTGTCTAACTCTTGGACATGAGATCTGTATATACATGAATTGTAACGTCGGTTACCATGGAATCACCCAAATAATTATAAAGCATATGATGTAATTAGAAAAAAATATTGTAGCACTGAGTACCCATAATTGACTGACTTATAAATCACAATTGTTACAATATTTTCATGTATTAAGTTATTAAAATTTTACTAGGAAAAAAATTAATACTTTACAGTTAAATTTCCTGACTAATAACTGTTGTTTTTGGAGGGTAACCAGATGTGTGCCCTGTTTTACACTGGGCCGCCTATCAATATGGAACTGAAACTGCAGAAAACCATAGTGTAGATCTTGCTACATTTCAAAAAGTCTATTGAGTGAAAGTAGATAAACATTATTTCAATTAAACAGCCTTCTAAAATTATTTGTGAATACATTGTTTACCGGAATTAACTACCAAATTAATGTTAAATAATTGTTTGTTGACCATTCCCACAACTAGACATTGGGACATGATTAATTGATAACAAGCTATATTCAATGATTTACTGTGACAACAATGTAAAGTTTGCTAAAAATAGAAAAAAAATCCAAACACAGATGAGCATATTAGGGTCATTAAAAGAAAATGACAATAACATATACAATCCTAACATGCACAAAAAAAAAACCACAAAAAAAAACGTCAACATAGGTACTATAGGTACACAGAAGACTATACAATAAATAACTAAATAAAACGTTTCTCTTGCTTGCTATATACTAATAATATATGCTAATAATAATAATAATAATAATAATAATAATAATAATAATAATAATAATAATAATAATAATAATAATAATAATAATAATAATAATAACAATAACAATAATAATAATTGTAAAGTGTATAATACATAGGTCCCTAAAAAATGTCCATCAGAACACCTCCTTATAATTATAGTAATATAGCCTAGGGCCACAAACAATTGCATCTTCTTGGCAAATGCGTTTCTATTCATCTCTGGCTGATAGGTAATGCATTGCTTGAATGGCTATCGGCAGAGGGGTGTAAGGTATTATATTGAATAGCTGACTAAAACCTTATCAAAAACAGTGATTAATATCATATCTTCGTAAGTACTTATCCAATTTTAACGGGAAAAGCGTGAAAATGTTCAAAATCATGAAATATAACATTATACGTAGCCCACTATATAACTTATGGCATAACATTATAAAATAAATGTGCATCAGTCAATGATTGCTTATGTGTAGGTGTGATAACCTAAGAGATTAATCACAAGATAAAGGCTAATCCTTTTTTCCATTTAGCCATGGATCTCAACCTGCAATGAATACATAATGTTAATGCTAAGACTAATAATTAATATTAAAACTAACGGTAATAAAAACAACAATAATAATAACAACAATGACTCCAATAATAACAGCAATAGTAATAATCGTGGCCGAGTTGACTTGTGGCCAAGTTAACTTGTGGCCGAGTTGACTGCAGCCGAACTTTTTTGTGGCCGAGTTGACTGTGGCCGAGTTGGATCGAATTCTATAAAAAGTTTGGTTCAGTAAATTTGACTGGTTCTTGGAAAAGAAAAGGTGTAATGCACTTTAATATTCTACTATGACTTCAGACTCAGTATCTCGCTCCTAGAATGTTCGAGTACAGTACTAATAAACGTGCATGATTGCCTTTTTAACACGAACTATCTTTTCATCCCATAGCCTACAGATAAATATAACAGTATACAACATATCATATTAATTTATTTGCGACACTTTACCTTTGAAACGTCGGTACGCACAAACTGTGGTGCGGTCTTACCAAGAAAATAATGAAAAAAATATATAAAACGTGAATTATACAGTAAAAGAAACTAAACAAACTAACTAAAAGATGGAAAACATGTTTTTATTCTTAAACTTGACGTATGTAGGCCTACAGTTATAAAAACAAAACAGCTTGACTAAATGAACTCCCGCCAAGCAAATAAATGTCATAGAACAATATAAAATAAATGGCAGCAGCACTTTTAAGACTAACAATATAGAATTTATTTTCTAGCTTTTGTCCACACAGTGGACTCCATAAGAAAAATGTGACAGTCACAGTCTCCTGATGAAGTCCACTGTGTGGACGAAAGCTGAATAAATTCTATATTGTTAGTCTCAAAATTGCTGCTGTCATTTACTTTATATTGTTTAATACAAGGCAAGGGCGGGCTTCGTTAAGCTGCTTCGAGAACAAAACACTTTCACAAACCTGCTGCTGATTGTGCCCAAAGGTCAGGAGACCACAGGGGCGGATCCAGAATTTTCAAACGGGGGCGGGGGGGGGGGGGGGGGGGACA
>NW_022736945.1:607302-622547 GCF_011630105.1 Anneissia japonica | reverse complement strand
TATATATATAAGTAACGTAAACATTATTATCAACTTGAACAGAAATGTGTATTTAAAAATATTTACCCATAATTTTACAGCGAAAAATGATAGAAATACTGCAAGTCACTGAAAGTGTTTTATTATTTTTAATTCTATAATTTATTTTTATGTTCAAGTTAATAATTTGTAAAAATATTGTTCATATTTTTGTCATTTTCAAGGGCATCCTTAATTTCGTATACAGCAAAATTACACCTATACTACAAATATGGTAGACATGGTATGATTTTTATATTAGCTTTTGAATCTTCAAACACCGTTAAATATATACCACTTGCGTGATAGATTGAAGTCGAATAACTTTGTACTTGCGTAGTTGAACATCACTAGTCGTTGTCGACGATGATAGTTCCCCACCCACTCCTTAACGATTTGCTGTTTATAATTTATTATTAATGTTTTATTTTAAATTGTTAATACTTTTTAATGTTGTCTGTGTTTTGATTCATGTTCACTTTTTAATGTTTGATGTTTTTTTCTAATGTTTGATTAACATTTTTTTTTTAAATTTATTTTCACTTTTTAATGTTTGATGGTTTTGCATGCTTAATTAACATTTTTTTAGATATTAATATTATATGAATTAATGTTTACATTAATATTTAACTGTTTTTATTGTAAATATTCAGTTCAGCCCCTGCGTTGCAATTTCGATCATTTTGTTTGAATAAAAAAAAATCGGATTTATACAAATCAGGGCGTTTCTCAACTCTCGCGGCCCATACTGTCAAATAAAGCCACTGTCTTCCAAAAATTGTTTCCCACCCCTAATGCATAAGGACAAAAACAATTATTTTGTTGGCCACGCCCGACCGACCCAAATTTTACGAAACAATATTTTTTTTATGAGCAAATAAGGCTGGAATAGCATTGACGGGGCTAGGAGGCCAAAGGATAGCATATTTTGCTGGATGGTACGTGATGCAAATCCAAAATTGTTGTATTATTTGTGTATTTTCTACTATGCGTAAACACATATTTGGACGGTCAAAAAAAAGAAAGACATTTTTCCTATACCAACCTACCAACTTTTTGGATTTTCCCAAAATGTGGCCAACACACACATAGTGCACAAATGTTTTGGCATAATCATTGGACGTCCTAATTTATTCAATCTATAAACATGGCCCCTGTTATAATACTAAACGTAGAGAACCATTCGACAATTTGGACTATGGTACAGTCTAATGTACAACAATAAGAGATAATAATATATCGGGAACGCTAGTTTGAACGTGATTTTTAGACTGTTCTAAAAATGTTATTTGGTTTCTAAGTTTTTGAAAGTACCGTATTTTGCCAAAAAGTTTTGTTTTTTTTAATTTAATAGAAAAAAAAAAGTTATTTTGTTTTGGTGGTTGGCCTTAAACGCGGGGTGGGAGAGTGGGACTTAATCTTCCTTCCACCACTCCAGCTCTGTTGACATCAATGACAACAGCATCCAATAAGATTTAATTCCTACTGTATTTGTTCAATAGTTTTTTTTAACTAGTGAATTTTATGAATAAAAGTACTTGAATACTTGAAAGTTTTGTCCATTAAAAAATAGTTTTGGATACGCTGTTATTAAATAATTAATTAACAATCGTACGGGAGAAATGTTTTTTTTTTAAATTTTTTATTAGGCCTAATGTACATGAGTTATAACGACAATAGGCCTTTCTTCAAACTCATGAAGTCAAAGTCACCTAAATAAAACGTAACAAAATGATAAGGTACAGTAATTCCATTAATGTCAGGTTAGGTTCGTTATTATGATTATAGGGATATGTTAATACAATTAGTGTCTTTCAATATCATTAAACTGCATCTTTCTCTTTTTTCTGTATGTTTTGTGGGAATACATTTCTAAACTATTAAACTTAGGATTGTGTCGATGTAGATGTGTGCACATATAGGTGCACTTATAAAATGTAGGCTTAGACCTACCCCATTATATAATGCAATATTCCGAAGCCTGGATGGCAATGTTGACCGACAGACCACCAGAGGTCATGTCATCAGTGGAGGTTGATAAACATTGGGCCACGATTCATACCCGTACGTTTGGACCTGGCCAAGATGTTAGGAGTGGGCATAAGTTTTGTGTCTTTGAGTTTGATCATTTGCTTAATATTTGGAGGTTTGGTAGTTCTAAGACCATTATTTAAAACATGGCAACTCATAAGTCAACTTCCTGGACCGAAATCGCATCCTTTGTTCGGGCATGCATTTCAATTAGAGAGGGAAGCAAATGGTAAGCAACCCTAGGAAACCCTAGCCTAAGTTTGTAGGTATGCTAGATAAATAGGCCTGTTCCTGGACCGTTTCGGCGACGATGTATGGAACACATTTCATATTGTATGTTTTAAGTAAATTAAATTCATTGAATGACTATGCCTAGACACTGTTTGATAATCCACATGGTCTTTGAAAGCACAAAGCACCGTTGAATCTGGTCGGATAGTTGAGTAATTCAGTAATGTAAAGTTCAGAATGGCATACATAAAATAATATACCAGGGAATGGGTTTAAAAGAAAATTCTATGTACAGTTTGTTATAATGTTGATTTCTCACAAATATTTTGTTCATATTCAATATAAATGAAAGTAATAGGCATAGATTTATATAGCAATAATAAACATTGATTATACCAAATCTGACGATATTCTATATGTCGTACTGTTTATATTAAAGGCTGTCTACCCAATTAAAAAACTGAATAGCTTATTTAATACTGTATGATCGAAATCAGATGGAAGTAAAAAAAAAAACCTTTCACTTAATAACAGAAAAAAAAATCCTTAATTTACCAGCTAATGAATCATGTAAAAGCATACTGGAAATATGTTCACAATCTGTAATATAAGAGGGATTTTTTTCTCATAAAAATGTTTAATTTTAAGAGTTAGCAACTGTGTCCGAAGTAATCGTAATTTGTCTCCGAGCATTTCTAAACATTTATATCCTTCAGAATCAGTACTATTATAGGGGCATACAATTGATACAACACATGTCATGGCAATATTACTGTGCTTTTTTTATACTTGAAAGACCATGCTGTACATAAACTATGTCTAGTCATAGGGATATTAATTACAATTATAGTCCATTAATTTTCACACTCACAGTCTTAACTACAAAGGCCTATCATACAGATTTCGGCCTACTCCGTAGTGTTCATCCACACTGTAACTTACTCGATACACCACTGAACTCTGTTTCGTGAGGTGGAGGTCTGGTACGCATATTCATGCATAGAGTACTACAGTGTTACATCAATATACCACGTGTTTGCTATCGTTGCAAAAAGCGTTCAACCATTTTCTTCACTGACACACCATTGATCCAACTTAATTATTAAGATGTTGTATCTTACTTTTTGTAAATTTTAGTTGATGATTAAATCTGTGTTCGATAACACAAGCAAGCAAGCTTTTGTGTTTTTAGTACATTTTGATGGTAAAATAGTAAATTTTAAAATGCCTATTCCAGAAAGCCTGAAGTCATTCAGGTGTAATGAAGGGTAACTAATGTCTGCTGACAACAGAGAGCGCGCCACCTGGCTTCGTGACGACACAGCTGTGGTACTCTATATCAGTTCACCTAACTGACCTAAAATAGTGCCCTGTGTATTTCTGTCTTAAGTGTATGGGGGGAAAAATAATGCGTCCGGGCCTAAGAAGCTAGCCTAGGCCATAACCAAGCCAAATTCTGTTTGATTTTGTTTTTTGTTTCTTTTATTTTATTTTTTTTTTTTTTACAGCTTTCTTTATGCAGATAATGAGATGGACTCAAAATCATCGACATTTTGGATTGTTTCGAATTTGGCTTGGATTCCTTCCATGCGTACTTACTTTCAAAGCAGAGTCAGTTGAAGTAAGTTGCAGGCATGATAATATTCTAAGGGTAGTGATAGTGTGCAATATTTGTACAATTTTGATTTGTAAACATAATGTTAATAACCATCATAGATCTCATTTTTAAGCAAACATTTCTATTTGTTATTGTTTGATCAAGAAGGACACATGTTTAAGTTATGAAAGTAGGTCTAATGTATTAGTAAGCTATAGTTCATATCATCTGTCATATCAATCATAATTTTTATTTTTTATATTATAATATTTTTGTATTTATTAATATTCATTAATAGCTTTTTAAATGAGATTTTTTCCAAGTTATTATCTAAAAGATTATTAGTCTTATCCTGTCTTTAGAACTCCGTTGTGATGTGCACATAAACCTATATTAATTGTTTACTTGCATTTGCTTCTATTTCTATTAAAAAAGTCATATTTTTCAATTTTAACATTTAATAATACAGTTTGTGTTTGTTGCTATATCTTCTTTGCAGCCAATTTTGAAGTCAAACAAGCATATAACTAAATCATACATGTACACATTTCTTCATCCATGGCTTGGCACAGGACTTCTTACCAGGTATCATCTTTGTTCTTTTTAGTTACACATTCATATTTAAAATATCCTTGAAAAATGCTTAATTTGTATTCCATCCTAAAATATAAATTTATTTTTCACTGGCATTGCCTTTGGCCATGTGGTGGTTACTGCAGTATTATTCACATCATGGATACAAAATTTAAAATCTAATCACAACTGACCTGTGAAATAATATTCGTTTCCAGTGGCAGTTGAAGGGCATGTGCCCAATTCACATATTAACTGCAAAAGTTGCCATTTTTTTAAATTAAAAGATATTAAAAATGGCAACCACACCCCTTTGCAGCAACTCTTTTAACACTCTAAAGAGTTTTTGATCTTTACCTGAATCTATTTTATTATTCTGGAGTGTAGGGGACATTGGCCACCCCTCCCCTTACACAAACCATAGCAAGAACAGTATTATTAGACTGTCCCAAGACTGACCAGGACTTTCTGTGTAACTTTAGTAATGTTATGTGTAGATTAACAATTTCAAGTCAGCAGCATACCACAAATATATATCTTTATGCAAATCATAATGTGAAGATATTAAGAAACAAATTAAAAATCATAAAAAAAATTAAAGATTAGTCTAATTACATACTTTTATAACAGACACCTACATTTCTACTTAAAGCACTGGCTCAAAATGGCAAACACGCCGCAAGATGTTGACACCGACATTTCACTTCAAGATTCTGAATGATTTCATGGATGTGTTCAATGAACAGGCTGAGATACTTGTCACAAACTTAGAGCAGAAAGCAGATGGAACACAATTTAATGTTTTCTTCTTGCTAACAGCTTGTGTATTGGACATAATCTGTGGTAGGGTTACTGTAATCGTATTTGTGTGTTCACTAAATAATTAAACAACTGTTTACATAAATCAGAATTAAATCATTATAAATTTTCTGACAGGGTGTGGGGGAGGGGGGAGACAAACCAAGTGGCCAACTAGAGCCTTGGTCCCAGAATAAACAATTCCTAGTATCGTTCAACTTATTGCCAAAGTTATATTAAGTAAAAGTATTATGGCTTCTCTGCACAAAAGTATAAGCTTATTACTTAGTTTTATATTGAGTATGCTGGTTTTGGGATGGCAAGCCCCAAATTGCCTGACCTTCTAGGGCTTGGCCCTATGGACCCCCCTTCTAGGGGCTTTGGGCAGTACCTGGTCATACACATTAAAAAACCCAGCTGTATATACAGGCAAATACTGTAGTGGCAAATAGGTCCAGGTCATAGTACTCTACACTATAAACTAAACATATTAAAGAGAATTTGAAAAATTGTTTGATTGTGCGTATGTGGCAAAGGCAAGCCAAACCAGTCACTTGTCGCAAAAATCGATTTTGAGTTATTAATACAGTGTTAGAGAGTAAAATAATAGCTATAAAATGGAAAAAAAATCATTCAAATCGGACATTTCCTTATGAAGTTACAATTGTTTAACCATACAGCTGTTTAAAGAACAATATATGAGAAATTAGTCGTCAAAGTTAATGATTTCAGGCATTTCTCATGCAGAAACTATCTTTAAATCCTTAAAAGTATTGTTTTAACATTGAAAATGGGGAAAATAACAGAATAGAATGATGTGTAGATATATAAAGTTTAGTTTAGTGCAATAAAATAGATTTTTAAAATTTTGACATTCCAGCATGTTTTGGCCATTTTCTCTGAAACACGATTTGCGACGAGTGACTGGTTTGGCTTGTCTTTGCCACATATGTTAAGCTATCAGTATTTGATGTTTGTCCCTTTATGATATAACCATGGATATTGCCATTTACTTTGACTTTTGACTTTCACAGAGACTGCTATGGGTGAATCAGTAAATGCTCAAAGTGATATGGAAAATGAATATGTAAAGGCAGTATTGAAGTGAGCAAACATTTTTATTATAAGGTTGTTCCTCTCCCTGTCTCAATATTCCAATATGCTATTTTAATACATATTTTTTTAAGTACATCAATATATTAAACTTTGTAAATAAATTTAAAAAAAAAAATTAAAATAAGAAAATAAAAAATGTTCATTTGTTAAGTTTATTTTAAAATAATAACATTCTTTTTATTGTATTATATTTGAAAAAATAAATGTGTTCAAGTTATTTTTGCAACAATTTTTCAATGTGCATGAACATAAAATTAGTTTGGTGGCTGTCATGCCTGTGATCTCTGATCTTAATGAGAATTTTCAAGAAGTATATTTTAATTAATAAATTATACAATAAGTAACTCATCATTTATATAATGCTCTGTTAATCCATGAGGCCTATGGAGTGGACTTTTATAGATTTATGTTCAATTTTAGTATATTGCTTATATATTAACTTTTTACAGATTGTCTGAGTTGCTTCAGGAGAGACAAAAAAGCCCCTGGCTGTGGCCCGACTTCATTTATAATCGATTGTCATCTGGAAAACAACATGCTGAATGTTTGCGTATTCTTCACGGCATGACAATAAGGGTATGTAAAACCAGCCGCCCACTGCGGCCGACGGTCGTAAGCCATTGCGATTCTATAGAGAACGCTGCGCCACGACGCACACGCAATAAGCTCCTTCTTAATGACAATCAGCAGACGCCATCACATCGTTTAGCGCTCACAAGGAGAAGAGTTGGATTCAGCAGCTATCAGTCGTTCAAAGAAGTGTGTGCCTGCCTTAAGTTTTTAATGTTTATGGATCCACAGACCCTATATAGGGTCTGCGATGAATAGAATACTGATGGACATTCATTATGAGTATTTCTGCTCTGGTTCTGGCATGGACCCTGGGGTGGGGGAGCAGGGAGTCTTGTTTTTATTCATGCAAGGCACAAGTGAATATTTATGTTTTAAATATCAGGTAATTGAAAAGCATGGAGCAGAATTGAGGGAACAGCTAGCAAAACAGAAGGCAGAGGGTGCTGTTTCATCTGCGGAACCTCGAAATATTGGAAAGAGAAAACGACTTGCATTTCTAGATCTACTCTTGTATATGCAAAATGAAGATCCAAGCTTTACAATTGATGACATACGTGAAGAAGTAGATACTTTCATGTTTGAGGTAAAAGTTCAAAGAGTATAAAGCTGTGCTAATTAATAAATTATATTAATAAGCACAAGCAGGAAATGAAACTTGAAGAGAAAACAAGGGACTTTAAAAACAGAAATGCTGTTAACCACAAAACATAAATTAATACATTAAAACACATTATAAGCATGCATAAATTAAACATACTGATATGCAGATTGCTATAAAATAGAAACATAACTGTTTTTCCATTTTTTTAATGGAATAAATTGATTGTGGACTGCTTGCTGTAAACACTCATATTTAAATGAAAAATGAAACTTGACTGCTTCCTGTAAACACTCATATTTAAATGAAAAATGAAACTTGAAGAGAAAACAAGGGACTTTAAAAACAGAAATGCTGTTAACCACAAAACATAAATTAAATTTAAATGAAAAATGAAACTTGTCTGCTTGCTGTAAACACTCATATTTAAATGAAAAATGAAACTTGAAGAGAAAACAAGGGACTTCAAAAACAGAAATGCTGTTAACCACAAAACATAAATTAATACATTAAAACACATTATAAGCATGCATAAATTAAACATACTGATATGCAGATTGCTATAAAATAGAAACATAACTGTTTTTCCATTTTTTTAATGGAATAAATTGATTGTGGACTGCTTGCTGTAAACACTCATATTTAATTTTTTTATCTAGGGTCATGACACCACTGCAGCTGCTGCTAACTGGGCTATGTATATGCTAGGCTCCAATCCAGAAGCTCAAAAACGTCTTCATGAGGAATTGGACAGTGTATTTGGTGAGAAGTATTTTCAAAACCTATATTTTATCTCTCATAAATGTTAGCTATCTTTCTATAAAAAATAGATTTATAGAGTTTGATTTTAACCTTTAAACAGTTTTGTATTCAAAAAATATTTATAATTAATTTATGTTTTTTGTATAGACAAGTTAATATTTACAATATATAAATTAATCTTTTGTGTGATAAATATTATTATCAGGCATATAATATTTTTGAATCTTTAGTATTGCTAACAAATATTTTCTTGTCAATAGGAGGCAGTGATCGACCGGTCACCACTGACGACTTCAAAGATTTGAAATATCTAGAATGTGTTGTCAAAGAAACACTTCGTTTATTTCCCTCTGTACCTATATTTGGGCGTACAGCCGACAAAACCCTATCATTGAGTAAGTACAAATAATAAATTGTTATTATACCAGAGCAGAAGTAATATGACATTTTATTGTTACATGAAGAATCAAGGGTCAATTCAATTCAATTCACTTTATTGCTTCATAAGCCATCGAGGGCTACTATCTGCTTAAACTATACATATATAGGCCTACACATAAATACATTGAAAAGAAAAACATATAAAATAAAAAAATAAAGCAAGGGCTTCAAAGTGCTGGTAAACAAAGTGGTGATGCTGGTTTCTTCTGCTTATTTTTCCTGTTTAGTTTAAGACATTTATGCTTTCAAATTCCATTTTTTTTCCCCCTCATGTTCCGTCTCTAGCGCCTTGAGCACTTTCTGGGTATGGATGTGTGCGATGTAAATCGTATTTATTTTTATTATTGTTATCAATTCTAGATGGTTGTGAAATACCTGAAGGAACACAGGCATTTGTGCTCACTTACGCCCTGCACCGAGACGAACGCTATTTTCCAGAGCCAGAGAAGTTTAACCCGGAGAGATTCCTACCCGAAAATTCTGTTGACAGGCATCCATTTGCATATGTACCATTCTCGGCTGGACCACGGAATTGCATAGGTGAGGGAAAAAAAATGATTTATACCCTATTCAGACTACACTCTGTAGCTATTGGTTTGCGATGTAATCGGTGGTAATCCAAAATTGATTACTCCAGATCGCAATCAACAAGTGCTTTCAGACCAACACAAAAACTTTACATTCTACTAAATCTAGGGCCTAGTGCTGTAGTGGCTAGGTCTATGTTGACTGACTTCAGCCAAACAGTGCCTGTGGAATTCATTGTGATTTGTCATGATCAGATTCTGTTTTAATTGGGAGTAATAAAGATTGTAGTACCCAATCACAACGGGTAACAATTGCAATATCAATTATTTATCGACTACTATTGGTGAGCTTTCACACACGATTTTACTCTGCGATTTGGTGTCACAATTGCTACAACTGATAGCAATGTGATGCTAGTCTGAATAGGGTATTAGAATTAGCTATAGGCTGGAAGGTTCCGAGACAGTAGATCAATAGATGTTGCTCCCGGTTCCATAATAACAGTGGCCCATACAAAAATAAACTCACCATTCACTGGTAAAACAAATATTATTGAATCATTTATCCCTTCAATTTGGAAAATTGAATATATTAAATGTTATGATGGTTTGAGAAAAAAGGAAATTTATTGCTCCCATCAGGAATCAACCCCAATATCCTGTGATTACCATTCCCTGTTGTATGGTGATCACAGTAATAAATGAATCTTGTAATGAACATGACCTTAATTATAGCCTCAGTTCAGGTAATGTGATGTTGTTGCCTTGTAGGTCAACGTTTTGCCATGTTTGAGGAGAAAGTGATACTAGCCCACATATTTCGAAAATTCAAAGCTGAAGCAGTTCAGGAATTTGAAGACCTCAAGATTCATGGTGAAATTGTCTTGCGTCCATCTGCTGGAATTGAAATTAAGCTAACAAAGCGAAAGTAACCAAGTACTGTAGCATTATTAGTTAGGCGAGACTTTTTTATACCATGTTTAGCGAACCCGCCGACTGCAAATATCGATGATTTCCAAATAAAAATGAAATTTTATTTTTGGCCAATTAGCGCACCCACTGTTCCCACGAAAAAGTGGAAATTAAATTATTTTTGTTACGCCCTTCGCTGCCTTGAAATCTCCAAAGATAAGATATGTGTATTTCTTCCTAATTATATAAATTTGAAGCATTTAATCTTATTTTCTCCTCCATCTGGGTGATTTTGGCAAAACTATTTGCTAAATAAGAAAACAAAATTTTATTTTTATTCCGCCCTTCTCTGACATCTTTAAAAAAATAAGTACGCAAAACAAGGAATAAAATGAAGTCTCGCCTTTTTGCGCCTAGAATAGTCTGAAATTACAGGCTGTGGATACATTAACTGTGAACAGACAATGAAATCATAGGTTTACGTCAAACTATGTGCACATACTGTACT
This sequence comes from Anneissia japonica, assembly GCF_011630105.1. Taxonomy (NCBI): domain Eukaryota; kingdom Metazoa; phylum Echinodermata; class Crinoidea; order Comatulida; family Comatulidae; genus Anneissia; species Anneissia japonica. Next base: position 611,862 of record NW_022736945.1, on the reverse strand, counting down.
GTAAAATAACCACTGGCTTGTTATTTTCATTCTTGCTACTATTTTCTACTAGACAAGATGTCGATAGACATGTCGGTACTGCTTCCGGTTCTGTAGGGCTTTATAGTACAGTAGTCTACTGGACCAAATAGGCCTAGCCTATGCTGGTTTGTATGAAAGAGGTTAGGATTAATTCAATCCTAAGATAGTCTAAGGACGGTGTTTTGAAACCACAGAATTAGCATCATATGGCCTAAGTCCCAGCTTCGCTAGCTAGCACTAGTGATGCCTCTTATCACATTGAAACTCCTCACATGTGTACACACACGACAGCAGCATAAACGACAATGACAAACAGAGGATATATGCATGTACAATTCGGTTTGATGTAGAATTATCATCTCATTGTTTTGTGTATGGTGACATATTGAGTACTGAAATGATAGTGATATTAACTCCAATACTGAAATTATAAATTTGGTAAAAAAAAAAAAGAACCACCAATTATGGTTTTGACACAGACTTTAGAAAACAGAAGTTATATAAGATTATAATATAACCATAAAAGAGATTGTTTACAGGCAAATAAGCAGCTGCAGATTTTTTAATTAGATAATTTACATTGTATTAATGTACAGTACCTTTATTTAAAATATAGTTCTTTTGTTGAACATAAGGAAAATATAAAATGATAAATTATTATTGATGTTAACTTCCAGTATCAATTATTATTGAAAGCTTGTAGCAATTTTATGGAAAAAAGCAAGTTAACCACAATGAAACTTTGATTGTTATAGAGTGGGAGCATGTTTCTTATTTAATTAAAAATAAAATTAAACATTCTCCAGCCCCTACAAAGGCGGAGTGAAATCCAGTTCAGTAAATAAACAAGGGACGCAGTGAGCTGAGTGAGTGCTCGCATTTCACAGGAAGCTGTGTAAATACTGGGAAATGCAAAATAAGTATGAGATGTACATTTTTAAGATGAGTTGAATCATGGTTAGACAAAATAATAAGTAATACGACGTCTACAGTATATGGATGTATTTCCCTTTGTTGGATTATTATCATTCCTGATAATTAGACGAATGTATTACCTCTTGACGAATGTATTACCTCTTATTATTTTAATTGCTTTGTTTGCAATCATTATAATTAGTGTATTATCTTGATTTTAATACTACTGTATATGCAAGAATCTTACTACTAATAATTATACCTTGAACAATCTAAATTAGAATCCAGAAAACCAAGGTAAAAAATGATTGCCTAATAATTTTGCAGTTCAGATGGATCAGTAATGATTTTATTGATATGTACAAACATAAAATAATTGAGGACTATTAGAAATGATTCACTTCAATACCATAATGTTCTCTGAAAAGAATTGTTATTAAGATAAAAAGTATAGTAAAAATAAACAATTTCAAATACAGTAATTTTGACATTTGCCCTTAGCGTTTCTGCCTAACTCAATTTTCTTCTAAAAAATCAGATAATTCCAAAGAAAATTTGGACCTGTTAAAGATCTTTGCCGAGTTTCCAAAACTTTGTTTAATTACATTAAAGAAGTTAAATAGTTTGAGATTTGAATGCTATAGTTTTAAATTCACGGTCGAATACAAAAAGAGTTCAGTTTATCGTAGTAAGGCATGGATTTCTCTACACATTCCTGCACTGTTTTTGGCAGGTCTTTGAGAACAGGAAGAGGTTTAGAAAGAGATTTCTTAAAACCCCCGGCAGTTAAACTATTTGAAAACCAATTAAATATTGGATCTAAGTCCGATATTGCCTGTGCCATATTCCACTTCACTTTGGGTTTACGGTCCCAACTAAGGAGTTCATCGCTGTATGGCAAGCCAACAGCGTCGCAATATTTCATCAAAACTTCTTTAGGATTTTCAACTAAATCATCTGCATTTACAACAACAGGTTTTTGACCCTCCAATTTCTCAATATGAATATACAGATCCGAAAGCTCTTTATATGCGAGACCTTCCGGGAGCCAGTTTGTAAAATCAGAGTCAACATCATTAGCACCTGTACCGTTCTTCATCATTTTGTAATAAGATGAAAATGTTTTTGCTGGATGACGTATAAGAAAAGAATGTTTAAAGCCTTTTGCAATTTTGTCATATCGTCCATGTACACCGTAAGCCATGTCTTTCACGAAGACATATTTGTTAGTTAGTGCATCACCTTCAAGCATAAGCTTAACCTTGTCGAATGTATATTCAGTTTCCGTCGGCGGCGTATTCTGCGGGATGAGACGTCCTTCTGGTCCAAAATGCTCAGCAGATCCATAGGGTTCAAGATAGATAGCTACATTTGGAATACCCTCCATACTTCTTGTGAAGGCAGTCGAAGCCGATCTTGGAATAGTCCAGAGGAAAACATGAGCAGGTTTTGAAGACATTTTTGCTGTACTGTGGAAGAAATTTAATAAAATGTTTATTATTTTATTGTGTTTACTCCACTTGTTTCTATTGAGTATGTAACTTAATATTAATTGTAATTAGTTTTGTTTTAAAAATTACTATAAGGCCTCATAAAAAAAATTATTAGTTTATCACCCCCTCCCTCATCACTTTTGGAGAAATTCTTTTTTTTTTTCTTTTAATTAGCAAATATTTCAAAGGATCGTTTTTTTTTTCATCTTTTTCATTTGAAAAGCTTGATGTCTTGCAAATATGTACTGGTACAACAAAAACATCTTTTTTAAAATATAAATTTGATTTCATCCTTATGACTTTTTATAATTTGTCCTTAACCATTAATTTAGGCCTACTTGCGAACATTAATAAACTGTGGGCGGGGTTAGCAAAAAATAAATAAAAACCTCGTTTATTAGTTTTTATTCTTTTATAGGGTGATAAACAAATATATTTTTTTTTATGGGGCCTAAAGCAAGTCTAATTCGAAGGCTACTATAATCGTAGGTATCCATAGAATATGTAGACGTGTATATAGATAGGTGTAAATTGCATCTTTATTTCTCACCATACAGAAAGCAGCTGCGTAGATGGGGCCCATACACCAACTCGGCCCTTAACATCGGAAAAAATTTTGGATACGATGCCCCGTTATGGAGTTATGATTTTTTAAATAACATGATGTCAGAAAATCAGCCCAAAAGCTTATCTTATTTGTGTTGGTTACGCACTACACCGCTGATTCGCAATGTTGGTCATCACTTCATGATGCCTACCGATTCATGAAAAAAGGCTATTCAATTCCAAGAATTCTGACCCTTTTATTTGATGTATTAGAACATCTATTGTATGATCTAATACCCCACACAATAATCCAGAATATTTAAATCTAATAAATCAGTCTTGTATTTTAGGTCCAAACGTAGGCCGAAAATGATCACGCTGTGTGTATCGCCTAAGGCCAGGAATGCATTATCGGCCGGGTGTTTGTCACTGCAAAAGACTTTGCAATGGGAGAAGCATAAATTACTTTCCTCCACTCCATGGGAGAAACAATCATAACAATGAAATAGCCAGGCCGACACGTACCAATTTCAGTACTAGGCCTAGTAGTAGAGTCCTTGGCGTGAAAGGGGATATGACCGGTTGAGCCGCCGACAAGTTGAGCGGCCGGTAATTTCTATGGAACGCCAAGCGCGTCTCTCAGTGAATGTAGTCGGCTTGCCGATGTCATCAGTGAATGAACCCCCCGGATACCAGCTACATATTCATCCCACTGTCTTGTCAGTCATCTAGATGTGTATAAATTAGAATGGGCGAATTTAGGCCAATTTATGAAAATTGAAGTTGAAATATACTATACTTTTATAGGTCATGTAAATGTTCCATTAAATTCGAAACTTTTGTTGGTGGAAAATATTAATACGTTTGATATTTTATGAGAGATGAATGTATCAGCTTCAAAATAAAAAAGATTGCGCAGCCATAGTGATTGACAGTATGTAGTGCGCATTGAGAAAAGAAGGTGCTCTCCATTTCGTCATGTTCAATATTTTGCTCAACTATGCCTGTTGAAAATTTGATGGCGGGGAACACATGGGACTTCAAAGGCATCGCGCAAACGTTCTTTACGCGCTGCGGCAACTTTGATCTTGGTTCATTTGCATAGCGCTGCGTGCGCGTAGCTTTGCCGAGTGATCTCCTTCTCAATAATACCTCCATGGTTAAAACAAGTCCTTGGTTAAAACGTAACATACGTGAACATGTACGTGTTAAAACATACGCGAACACGTGCGTTTGTGGGACAACACGTGTGTTTGTGAGACGCGCGCGTATTCCTAGCGCTGTTCTGATTAGTCAGTTGTTAAGTTTGATTGACACTCCGGAAAGGTCTATTTTTGATATACCCAAAGATACTAGAAATACAAGATAGAGTTCTCGCATTGTAAAAATGAGGCGGAAGTCGTGCCCAACGTAGGCGGCGCCCTTCTTTTTAACCATTCAAGTTTCCTAGTTTCCTAGATACTTCGTGCCCAACGTACAGGGCGCCCTTCTGTTGCTAAGTATATCCAGACGCAAAAGGCGCCCTTCCTTTTCCACTAATGGAGGAAAACTTTTTCACTAAGAGTGCGTAAGGGCATGCGATTCT